>NW_025999982.1:10425154-10484553 GCF_001458135.2 Marmota marmota marmota
GGTGGTGGGGAGGGGAGGGGAAGGAAGCCTTTTAATGACTCATTGATTGAGCCGGTTTAAAATTAGTTGTGTGCGCGAGTGTGAGTGTGTTTTCCGCCCCCCGGAGCCGCCGGGAGCCGGGAAGGAGGGAGCGGGGCTCGGAGAGGGGAGGACAGCGCGGCGGGGCCGCAAGCAGGGGGCAGGGAGGGCCTGGAGTGACGGCAGGCGAGCAAGAAAAATAAGCTTTTCCAATCTCCTCCCCTCGGTTTCCCCCCCCCTCGTTTCTTTTCTCTCTCGGAAGCTCTTGGGTTGTGAATCCCATTTTCTTTCTTCTCAGCAAAATGGACCCCGCGTCGGGGGAGGGGAGAGAAGAGGGTGGGGAGGGAGGCGGCGGCGGCGGCTGGAACCGGGTTTATTTTTCATTCTGGCTTCCTCCTTCCCGCCGCATCTGAGGGCGGCCGCGGCGCGGAGAGCAGGAGGGCCTCGGTCGGGCCGCGGCGTGGAGAGCTCAGGCCGGCCGACCACCCGGCCCCAGCCCGCGGCGCGCACCTGCCGGCGGGACTGCCCTTCCCGGTCGCCTTGCTGCTTGGTTCCGAAGCACCGCCGTGGACCCTGAGCCGGGCCGGGCCGGGCCGAGCCCCCGCGCCGCGCGGAGGACCCGCGGCCCAGGCAGGCGCCTCCTGCGCGGCCCACGCTGTCCGGCCGGCTGAAAGAGACCAGAGGCAGTGGCGGCGATTTTTTGGCCGAGAGTGCGCGAACCCGACGCCGCTCGCGCCTTGGAGTGGCCCAGAATGCGGGATCTTGGGGGTGGGGGGTTGGAAGGCGCTAAGATGGCGCTGAGCCTGGCCTGTCGCCAGGGCTGGTGGCGCAGTTGCTCGGCGGGCGCCATCTTCCCTCGCGGTGCGGGCGGCGCCCTCCGTGGTCGCTTCACCTGCCCGGGCGCCGCGACGTTCGGGGCCAGGCGGAGCGGAGCTGCGCGCGGGACGCTGAGTTCTGTAGATGGGACCGGGGCCACGCAGCCCTAGCGGTTCCCACACCCCTAGACCCAAAATACCAGGCCGTCTGCTGGCTGTGGGAAGGGGCTGGGGCGGCGACTTGCTCGATCCCACAGGTTTCTGAGGGGAAAGGTGACCCGAGGGCGACTTCGCGGCTGATGGGTTTCCTCCCTTATCTCCGCATCCCCCTGGTCAAATTGGAGGTGAGGAGTTCCTGCCTTTTCTCCTAAGGCCAGACACGGCGGCTTTGTTTTCTCTGGCCCAGCTGGAGGGCCGGGTATTAAAGCTTTTCCTTCATCCTTTTCCAGTTATTGAGAGTAGGCAAAGCCGGTTACAAAATTAAAAACAAACAGCAACAAAAGGACAGTTGAAGACAGTGCCTATCTGCTCATAGGTACCCTGTGTTTTCTTTTTTGGGTGATTGTAAAAATCCTGGAGATATATTTATTTGGCCAAAATACGGGAAGGTGATGGGTTTTATGATTTTAACATGGTTTGCTTTGGTATTACTTCAAGTGATAGTGAATTAAAAGTTGCTTAGAACTCCCATCTGAAAACGTTAACTTGCTTTAAACCACTTTACTTTTTTCCTTTCCCTTTAAAAGAAGACTGTACCTGAAATCATCCAAAAATAAGTATCCTTGGGGTAGTAGCTCTATAGTAAAAGGGGTGTACTTGAAGGTCTTAAATTGTTACTGAAAGCCTATAAATCTCTTATCTCTGTAGGAGTCCGAAGAGTGAATAGTTAAATTCTCATGGAGAAAAGTAACAGTGGCACCAGTAGATGTGTCCATGAACAAGTAGTGAATGTTAGATACCCTTTAACAAAACCCACCATATATTAAACAATCTACTCTATGCCAGGAACTGTGTTTGGTGCTTTATATAATTCCTATTTATTACATCATCCCTGAAATATTGATCTTATTATCTGCTTATTAGGAAAGAAATTAATGTTCATAGAAATGGCCTGATTGTTCAAGGTCTTGCCATTTTAAGTGCTAAAATCCACATTGAATTCCAAAAGCTTTTGATTTACACCCATGATTTCCCAGTCTGACAGAATCAACTGGGGAGATGTTTTTAAAATATAGATTTGTATCATTATTTGCTAGGACCAGTTGTGTCCTTTTAATAATGTGTTAGGCAATCTCAGTTTTAACCTCTGACTCCCAACTTCATTACAACCCTAACCCCCCCTCCAGGACTGAAATTCTGCCCAGGACCCTCTCATTTGAATAGGAGCCTATTATCCAAAGCTTTTCAAGTGATTTCAGCATAACAGATATGTATTTGGAATATACTGTATTGACTGTGTTCCTTTTTGAATTGGAACATGGGAATTAAGGTCTATATCATTTTGAGTTTTGCACAGTATACTTCACATTATTCTTGTTTTTATTTTTCTCCTGGCTGTTTGTCAAGTCTTGAAATTATTATCTTGTAGAATAAGGCTTAGGTATTCTGCGATTTTGAAGTCAGTACATTTTAAAAAGTAGATTGTCTCATTCTTTTGAGAAGTTATATAACGTATGGGTGTCTTGAGTCTAGCCAAACTATCTAGTTTAGTCAAGACAGCTGTGTAACTAAAATAGACTTGCATCCAAGATTTATACAGGAATTAGGAATAGAGTAGAGAAGACACTGAAATAAAGACCTAGAGATAAATCCTTATAGGAAAGGATTGTTTCCTGAATTTTGAATTGTAGACATATCTTTTGGGTTTTGGAAAGTAGGATGGACAAATCATTCTAAACATGAAACCGAATAACAGTATGAATAAAAACAGTTCAGGAAGAAACACCTAGAACAGGTGCTGAACAGATGACCTGACTAAAATGAGAACCTGGTCAAGTAATGGGGTCTAACTCCAGAGCAAAGATCATGTATTTTCCTTCTTTTGTGCTAGCTCTTTTTTTTTTTATTCTCAAATTACAGTTACGTTTTATAATCATTAAGGAGAATGGATTTTAATTAGGGTAGTAGAATGTTTTGTTTTGGTTTGGGGTACTAGGGATTGAACCCAGTACCTCACATACATGCTAAGCAGCACAATACTGCTGAGTTAACACTCCCAGCTCTTGTTTTTTTTTTTTTTCCCCTTCTCATTTGTTTAGACAGGGTGTTGCTATGTTATCTAGACTGATGTTGAACTCTTAAGATTAAAGTGATCCCCTACATTTTGGGGGTGTGGTGGCAGATCAGAAGTTCCAGGTCAGCCTGGGCAATTTAGGGAGGTCCTGGCTCAAAATAAAAAAGATTTAAAATGGTGAAGGGAAATGGGAGTGTAATTGTGGTATAGTGCTTACCTAGCATGTGCAAGGTCTTGTATTTAATTCCCAATATGATAGAAATGGAAAACCAACCTAAATTTTTCATGTAGATGTCAGAATTACACCATCTTAGTAGGTAGTATGTCCACATTTCTCTTTCCTGTTTGGAAATTTTTGTAAGGCATAACTGTTGAATGCCTATGTGCAGTCTACATCAGTCTGATCACTGAGTGGGTGGAGTGCCAGTTTTTTTTTTTTTTTTTTTTAATTTTCTGGCATTTCTTCCTTTGTTTTTCATGGCAAATGCCAAAGTAATTGCAACCTTTGACTAAAATCCAGTAAAGCTTGAAATAAGGCAGTGTAGAGGGAAAAAGCTGTATTTAAAAGTAGGCTTTAGAGGAATTCAAGACAGGATATCTGCACTTGGGATTTACAGCATAATTGGGAAGAGAGAAAACACAACTGAGGTAATTACAGATTAAGAAAAACTTAAGAAGTGCCTGGTGGATCTAAAAGAGTGTATTAGAACAGACCATTTTGGCTAGTAAGGGTCAAGAAGAGTTTCTTAGAAGAGGTGACATTGGAGCTGAGACTTGAAACACAAGCTTGTGCTAACCATGTGAAAAACTGGGGCTGTATTTCAGGCTCAGGCCTGTGAAAAGTGTAAAGACCTGAAGGCAGGCGTTAGGCTGAAGGGAAGGCTACTGGGAACAAGGGGAGAATGGAATGAGATGGCGTTGGAAAGCTTCTGCAGGGTCTCTTGTATTAGGCCATAGAGGGATTTTTAGATTTTACTGGAATGACAATGAGATGCTATTGAAGGATTTTAATTAGGGTAGTGGTATGTTTTGTTTTGGTTTTGGGTACTAGGGATTGAACCCAGTACCTCACACACATGCTAAACATCACAATACTGCTGAGTTACACTCCCAGCCCTTGTTTGTTTTCTTTCTTTTCTTCTCCTTCTCATTTGTTTAGACAGGGTGTTGTTATGTCACCCAGGCTGATCTTAAACTCTTAAGAAGTTAAAGTGATCCCTGGCTTCAGCTTCCCTAGTGCTATGGGCAGGCACTACCTGTGGGCAAGCATCACCCACCCTGCTCCTGTTTTTGTTTTTAAAGTTTTAAGCTCCTGTTTTGCTCCTGTCTGCTGTGTGGAGGAAGAGAAGAAGCAGAGAGGGAAGTTAGGTTATTGCAACATTCAACCCCAAACCGATGGTATCTTAGGCAAGTAGAGTGGCAATGAAGATAGAGAAAAGTAGATGGCAGGTTTCAAATATACTTTAGAGATGGAATCAAAAGGCTTTACATAATGAGTTGGCTCTGGAAAAGAGGAAGAGGAATCAAGGATGCCTTTAGGCTTTTGTCTAAATCTAGGGTGACTGATGGTTCCATTTGCTGGTTGGAGAAGACTGGAAGAGGAATAGGTGGTTGGAGGTAGGTAAAAAGTTCTTGTGGAATCTGTTGTTTTAAATATTCTTGTGAGATATCCAAAGGGAGAGTCAGGTGGAGAGCGAATACTTGAGTTGAGCTGAGAGGAGAGGTCTAGACTGGACATAATGTTGGGAGTCTCTAGTGTGCAGATGGTATGATATGGAACTATCTGAGATCATTTGTGAACATAGAGGCCTTAAGATCAAGCCCTAACCACTTTTAATGACTATAGGTTAAGTCAAGGAGATTGAAAAGGCTCAGCCATTAAAGTGGGAGAATGAGTATTTTATCCTTCAAGAAAGAGGGAATGGTCACCTTCATAAAATACTGCTGAAAAGTAAGGATAGGAAAATGTCCATTTGGCTTTGGCAATGTTGGGTGACTGTTTTAACAAATAGTGGTATATGAGGATGGAAGCCAGATTGGGATGTGTTAAAGAGAGAATGGGAAGTGAGGTGAATGCTATGAGGAGAGAAATAGCACAGCAGTGATAAGGGATGGGTACAAAGAGATGGCTTTTTGTTGTTTCCTTGTTTCTTTTTGTGGTGTTGGAGGATTGAACCCTGGCCTTGTGCATGCTAGGCATAGATAAGTGCTCTACCATTGAGCTATTCTTTCAACCCAAGGAAGAATACTTTAAAAAAAAAAAAAATGGTGGGAGATAAAAGAACATTTTCAAATAGGCTAAGAATACCTAATAGGGAGATTAATGCAGAAGAGAAAGGAAAGTACCAAAATGCACAGAATTATTTTTTTAAAAAATATTTATTTTTTAGTTATAGGTGGATACAATATCATTATTTTTAAAAATTTTTATGTGGTGCTGAGGATCAAACCCAGTGCCTCACGCATACTAGGCTCTACCTCTGAGCCACAACCCCAGCCCCAAATGCACAGAATTCTTAAGAAAGTGGGAAAGAATTCAGAACATAAGAAGAGGTTTTGCCTAAGGTGGGTACAGGATGACTTACTGCATAGTAGGGGAGAAGGCAGAGAAATACGGGCAAAGTGCAAGGAGATCTACAAATGGAGGCAGAATATAGGACTTTACATTCTGATGGCTTCTGTTTTCTCAGTGAAGCTGGAGGCAAGGCCAGCAACTTAAAGTAAAGGAAGAAGGGGTAGTGACTGGTTTCAGGAGAAATGGACACCTCACCTTGGGCAGCAGGACAAGAAACTCAGTGGGAAGCAAGGTAGGATTGCTGGGTGGTGTTGAATGTCTGGCTGTCTTGGAGTCATGAATTTGAGGTGGAACTAATCAGCCAAGCTATGTGTATAATTTTCTGTGAGCAATGTTCAGCTGTTGAAAAGGGCAGCAAAGAGCAGGCAGTTGATGGGTTTAACTAAGATTGGAGATTTTCCCTGCAGATGTGATAGAGGTAGGGAGGTGCTAGGGAATTGAGAGAGTTGCAGGAGGGTGACTTCAATGATGAGTCCTGGAATGTTAGGTGGGCAGCAAAACAGGAAGATATTGGGGATGGGGGCATTTGACCATGAAAATCACTGTGGTTAAAAATGAATTACTGGGGGGCTGGGGATGTGGCTCAAGTGGTAGCGCACTTGCCTATCATGCATGAGGCACTGGGTTCGATTCTCAGCACACATAAAAAAATTAATTAATTAAAAAAAATGAGTTACTGGATTTAACTCATTATTAGAGGTTTAATTTGGGATAATGAAAAAATTCTGGAGCTGGATAGTAGGTTACACAGCACAGTCAATGTACTTAATGCCTCTGAACTGTATGTTAAAGATGGTTAAAATAGTATTTTTTTTTTTAGTTGTCAATGGACCTTTATTTTTTTTATATGCAGTGCTGAGAATCAATGTCTCAATGATTTTTTTTTTTTTTTTTGTTACCATGTACCTCACACATGGTAGGCAAGAGCTATACCACTGAGCCTCAACCCCAGCCCCCACAGTAGTAGATCTTATGGTATATTTTGTCACAATAAAAAGGAATTTACATTTTGTTTATTTTTGATGCTGGGGATTGAATCCAGGAGTGTTATACACTGAGCTATGTCCTCAACCTTTTTGGAAAAAAAAATTTTTTTGGTACTGTAGATTGAACCCAGCAGTGCTTAATCACTGAGCCACATCCCCAGCCTTTTTTTATTTTGAGACAGAGTCTTGCTAAGTTGCTTAGGGCCTCACTGAGTTGCTGTGGCTAGCTTTGAACTTGTGATCCTACTGCTCAGTCTCCCAAGCTGCTGGGATTACAGGTGTGTGCCCACTATGCCTGGCCCTTTTTTTTTTTTCGAATTTTGATAACAGGGTTTCATAAAGTTCTGAGACTTGCCTTGAACTTACTTCCTTTCTTTTTTTTTTTTTTTCCTATACTAGGGATTGAACCCAGGAGTTTTCTACCTCTGAGCTACATCCCCAGTAGGGTATTTTTGTTTTTTCAGGTTTTATTTTGAGACAGGGTCTCACTGAATTGCCAGGGCTGGGATTACGGGCATGTGCCACCATACCTGGTTATGAATTACCTTTTAAGAATTTAGCACTTGCACTTTTATGGCAGATACAGATATTATTGCATAATACTTCGTACTCATTATATAATACTGTATTTTCCACAGAAGACAGTTCATTTAGGAATCAAATCTCATAAACTACTGAGATGAAAGAGAAAGTGTTTCCTCTTATTATTGTACCAAACTTGAATGTGCTCTACAGTCATCTATAAACAGATTCTGGAATAGGGTGTGAACACCTTATATTATTTGTTTTCCTGTTTACTGATTTGTCCTAAGCCTTTAGCATAGCATTTAAAAACAAGCTGGGCACTCAGTAAACATTTGTGGACTGAATACCCTAGGGAACCTAGGTAGAGAAAAATGATGAGAACCAAAAGAAAAACAGTTTGTCTAGATAGGTGGAGATCAGCAATGCCTTCAATTAAAGGGATCTGTGAGGAAAAAAACTAGGAAGACCATTGGATGTGGCAGCTATTGTTAGTGTTTGACATTCTGACCTCTGCATATGATGGGGAAAAATCAGATTATAGGGCACGGAGGAAGTATGTTGGGAATTTTTTAAAAATTTGAGACAGGGTCCCACTAAATTGCTGAGGCTGACCTTGAATTTGTAATCTTTCCGGAAGCCTCAGTCTCCTGAGTCTCTGGAATCACAGATATGTACCACCACACCCAGTTGAGAAAATAATTTTTTAAAGATCTGAATAATGCCAGGTGAAAGTGTCTAGTATTTGCCTTAACTAACTTTCTCTTTCTTTCCTCTTTGAATCTGCAATTCACTTTTTCATGAAGTTCCTGTTCCCAGAATTGGCTACAAACTAATAGTAAAGTGAAATTAGGAGAATGGAGTAGCTGATAGAATTCAAAATAAATGTCTACAATGCTCACTGAAAAGATCCATTGTCATTTGTCAAAGCAATTGTTTAAGGAGAGAGGAGCAAATCTGTGGAAAGTATCATATAGGTGTGGGTGGAATTGGGTAAAAGAAATGGTGCTTGGCTCAGTGAGGCAGCATGATTTAAACACATTCCAAATCCATCTGCATGGCATGCTTCTCTCTTGATGGATAATGTTCTGTAGTAGAAGTGGGAAAGATGGAGAGTGAGGAAGCTGGCAGAAAGGTGATGGGGTGGGGGATGAGCATGAGAAGGGAGAGCTGACAGAAGAGGAGTGCCATTGTGAACTTGACCAGAGCCTCAAGGTGGAAGCACTGCAACAGCACCTGGCTGGTTGGGGTGGAGCCCAGGGTGCGCTGTGCTGAGGTGGCTTGCCCCTGTAGTGTGTTTCAAGAGAGTTGCTGCTGTAGACAGAGGCTGCATAGGAAGGTGGAAGAAACCTGGAGCAACTAACTGGCTTGGGTCTGTTTTTCCCTCCCTGCCTCTTGTATTTTCATTCCCAGTACTGAGACTTCACTGTACCACATCTACTTAATTATACCCAGATTCTCCTAAATCCTAACCAACTTTATATAAAGTTGTGGCTTGTTTAATTGTAAATTTCTGTTTAATAAAGTTGTGAAATTGAACATTTTCTGTTTTTGTGGGTTCTTTGACTCTCTCATTTGCAAACACATTAAATGCTTATATTGCCTGAAATTAAAGTCCTGAACCTGAGTATACAAGGAAATAAGGAAATACATGTTCCCTTTCTAGAAATGGCTTTTATTGCAGTTCAACCAAAATTCAGATTGCTCTCTTGTATCATCAGGAATTAAACTTTGTGTCCTGACCTGCAATTGAAGCATTATCACAAGGAAGAAAGTGGAAGGAAAGAGAAATACTATTCATTAAACTTTTACACTGTTTCAGAACCTGGTGGGTATTTAATAAATAATTCTCACTGTTACCCTATAGAGTAAGTTTTAGCTTTAGTTTTATACATTAAGTAATAAGCTTAGAAAAAATAGGTTAATTTGTCTGAGGTCACATTACTAAAGGGCATACTTGGCATAAACCCAAAAAGCGCTTTTTTTTTTTTTGGTCGGGGGTGGTGGGGATACCAAGGATTGAATCCAGGGGCACTTAACCACTCAGCAACATCCCCAGCCATTTTTAAATAGTTTTATTTAGAGACAGGGTCTCACCAAGTTGTTTAGGACCTCACTAAGTTGCTTAGGACCTCACTATGAGAATTTTATGATTTTAGAAATTGTGAAATTTCTCCAGGTGTGATTGCACAGACATGTACCACCACATATTTTCTATGGATTCTTTTTTTCTTTTTAATATTTATTGTTTAGTTGTAACTGGACACAATAGCTTCATTTTTTATTTATTTTTATGTAATGCTGAGGATAGAACCCAGGGCCCCCCGCACATGCTAGGCGAGCGCTCTACCACTGAGCCACAATCTTAGCCCCTCTATGGATTCTTGAATATACTGATGCTGACCACAGCTCTTGAGCATTATATGCTCCCTGAACTGTTGGAGGTAGTTCATGAATGGTCCGTGCACCACCACAAGAACTAACTTTTAAGTTTACCTCCTTGCCAGATGAGGTCCAACTTTCTTTATTAGTTATTGCTAATAACCCTAATTTGGGAAGATGAGGAATTTCAAAATCTGGTGGGAAGCATAATATGGGAGAGAATTTAAATTTTTTTATATAAATACAAACATTTTGGACATAGCCAAGGAGTATTGAGACTGCTATTTTATGTATTAAAGTGGACTATCCTGTGCCAGGCACAGTGGTGCATGCTTGTAATTCTATCTGCCCAGGAGAAGGATTGCAAGTTCAAGGCTATCCTGGGTAATTAAGTTGAGACCCTGTCTCAATGATTTTTTGTTTGTTTTCCTTCACAGTGCTAGGGATCAAACACAGAGCCTCATACTTGGTAGAAAATCACTACCAATGAGGCCACATCCCCAGTCCAAGAGACCCTGTCTCAAAATAAAAAATAAAAATGTAGTTTAGTAGTAGAGTTGCCTCTGGATTTAATCCCCAGTACAGGGGATGGGGGGAGTTTACTGCACTTTGTCATAGCTGGCTGGTATTCTACCAATTGAACATATTTGTGCATTAAAGTTGATTTCTTATGAGTTAGCTTGCTGTCCATACTGAATTTTAACCATTTTGAGCATGGTAAAAGATCTATAGTATCATACAATGATAGTTTTAGATTACTTAATAAAAATGAATACTTACAAGTAATGTTCAAGTGAGAAAAAAATGAACTACCTTTAAAAGCTGCCTGCAATACATTTCACATATGATCCCTTTTATTATAACTTAAAAAGATCAATTGATCTATTTTCTTGGTAAAGTAAAAGTTGTTTTTGATTTTGTGTGTTTTGATTTAAAAGTACTTCTTGGATTTAAAATAAATGCTGCTATTCTAGATTTTTTTAAAACTTTGATGTTTCCTAAGGAAACATATACTTAGAATATATATTTAGTATATCGGAACTAAATATACTTAGAAATAGATTGATTTATTCTTATTTCCTATTTGTATTCTGATTCTCCAGATCTATGAGAATTTTATGATTTTAGAAATTGTGAAAGTCCAACCCCTTTTCTCAAGGTGTGATTGCACTTAAGATTTATAAATGGGATATGTTTAGAGCTGCTTGTAGTAATCGGCCTAAAGGTAGCTTTTTTTTTTTTTTTAACTATTTTACTTTAGAAGCCTATGTCTGAAACAAAGTCTGACTTTTGCTTTTAGTTGTTGATGAACCTTTATTTTATTCATTTATTTATATGCGGTGCTGAGAATTAAACCCAGTGACTCACACATGCTAGGCAAGCGTTCTACCCCTGAGCCACACCCCAGCACCCCCCACACCCTTTTTTTTAAGTATTTTATTAGTTGTTGATGAACTTATTTATTTGTTTGTATGTGGTGCTGAGAATCGAACCCAGTGCTAGGCAAGAGCTCTATCACTGAGCCACAACCCCAGCCCCACCTTTTTTTTTTTTTTTTTTTTTTTTGACACAGGATTTTACAAAGTTGCCAAGGCTGGCTTAAACTTGTCATCCTCCTGCCTCCGTCTCCCAAGTGACTGGGATTACAGGCATGTGCCACCATACATGGATAACCATATTATTTGTAAAAGGCAAGGAGGGCCATAAGTAAATGTAAAATAGCATATTATATAAAATATGTAGAATGTATCACAGAAAATTTGATTATCTTTGTTATGTGATAAATTTTGAGTATAGTCAACCCTTCATATCTGTGGGTTCTGCATTTGTGGATTCAGCCACAGCCCCAGCCCTTATTTTGATTAGATGCATAATCAACTAAGAAAATGCATAAATCTTGGGGCTGGGGTTGTGGCTCAGTGGCAGAGCACTCGCCTAGCATGTGTGAGGCACTGGGTTCCATCCTCAGTACCACATATAAATAAATAAATAAATAATAAAGGTGCATCAACAACTAAAAAAAATATATTTAAAAAAAAGAAAATGCATAAATCTTAAAGAGATATGCTTATTTATCTTTCCCTCACATAATTACTAAGAAAATAATGCATGAACTATGGACCAGATGACTGAGAAGATTTGCATTTATTGTTACAATATTGACCAGTGTATTTTCTTTTTTCTTTTTTTTTTTTTAGTTGTAGGTGGACACAATACCTTTATTTTATTTTTATGTAGTGCTGAGGATCAAACCCAGTGCTTCATGCATGCTAGGTGAGCGCTCTTCCACTGAGCCACAGCTCCAGCCCCTAGCCAGTATATTTTTTAAAAATATGCACTTTAGCCAGGAACCGTGGTGTGCAACTATAGCCCCATCTACTTGGGAGGCTGATGCAGGAGGATCACTTGAATCCAGGAATTCAAAGCCTGTCTGGGCAACATAGTGAGACCTTGTCTCAAAACAACAACAACAACAACAACCACTTTGGTTATGTAGTACAAAATAAATATTAAAGAGATAAGCCAATGCCTTAATGTAAACAAAATAATCTTGTTTTATAAGTATGTGTGTAATATGAATTTAGAACAATTGTTTATTGGCACATAATTTCTCCAGTATAATATATTTTCTCTGTTATAGTTAGAAGCTTCCCCACTAAACTTTATCTTATTTTGTTTTATTTTTTATTTACTTTTGTAATATTGGGGATTAAACTTACTGATGCCCTCTATCCCTGAGCTACATCCCAGCCCTTTTTATTATTTTGAGACAGTCTCACTAAGTTCCCAGGATGGCCTCAAATTTGTGATCTTCCTGCCTCAAAATCCCAAGTTGTTGGGATTACAAGTGTGCACCACCATGCCCAACTGAAGTTTATGCTATTTTAGATTAAAAAGTGACATAAAATCTATTTGATATTAACCTTATTTTTGTCATGCTACATAAATCTCCAATTCATAATTGTTATTTAATATATAGTCTGTGTTTCAAATGTTCTAATTTTTTCTTATCGTTATACTGCTTCCCAGAATACTTCTTTGCTGGTTTTTGATTTTGCTCTTGATGCTGGGGATCAAACTCAGAGCTGCATGCATGCAAGCTCTACCACTGAATTATACCTGAGCTCAGAATGCTGCTTTTCTAAGTGGAGTGTCTCATTTTGAAACAGTATTACTGTAGCTGTCAGTTCTGAAAGAAAAAGGCACTGAACTGATATTTCATCATCAAATATATATTTATCTATTTATTTTGTGGTGCTGGAGCTGGAACCCAGGGTATCACATATACTAAGCAAGTACTGTACTATTGAACCATACCACTGTTTTCATCAAATATTTATTCAATATTAATTTTTTTAATATTTATTTTTTAGTTGTAGGTGGACACAGTATCTTTATTTTATTTTTATGTGGTGCTGAGAATCGAACCCAGTGCCTCATGCATGCTAGGTGATCGCGCTACCACTTGAGCCACCTCCCCAGCCCCTTCAATATTAATTTTATGCACAGCACTTAGCACAGGGGTACATAATCTAGGTAGGCGGATAACATGTACCCAGAAAAATCAATATATAATGAGTACTAAATGAGTGATACAGGTGAGAACAAAAGAGAAAGACTTGACTGAAGTGGTGTTAGGGCATCCATCCATCCATTCCCTCAGCAAATATTATTAAGTAACTCCCTAAGCAAATATTATTAAGTAATATTAATACAAATATTATTAAGTAACATGTGTGCCACATGTCTCTACAGATAAGCCTCCCAGGATACACTACCCTGCTCTCATGGGGAAAACAGAGTAAACCTTGTAATATGCTATAGGTTTGAAAATAAAGCAAAAAAAAAAAAAACAGGGAACTCTAGTAGTTAAGAAGATAGTCACAGTAGATCTTTCAGTCATGGGCAAGCCTGAGAATATCTGGAAGAATGACATTCCAGGGAGAGAGCAACCAGTAAAAGGTTGGAAACTTGCCAGGTGTGGTGGCGCATGCCTGTTAATCCCAGTGGTTAGGGAGTCTGAGGCAGGAGGATTGGGAGTTCAAAGCCAGCCCCAGCAAAAGTGAGGCACTAAGCAACTCAATGAGACCCTGTCTTTAAAAAAAAATACAAAATAGTGCTGGGGATGTGGCTCAGTGGTTGAATGCCTCTGAGTTCAATCCCCGGTAATCCTGCCCCCATAAAAAGAACTGGAAACTTGATCAAGTCTAGTAAGTTCTGGGTGTGACAACTCAGAATGGCTGGAAAAGGGCAGACAGCATTTATGTAGGCTGATACAGGTACTCACAGTTGAGCATAGAAAAGGAATTTGCCTTTTTACAATGAGGGACATGTTGATTCATTAAAAGGTTTTGATTATGTTTTAAAAGGTCACGCTGTAGATTGGGTTGAGGATAGATTGTAGGAAAAAAGAACAAAAGCACGGACCCCAAGTAAAAAATGACAATGGCTTGAACTAGAGAGGTCAGATACTGGTTGGATATGTGGTTGGATATTGGTTCTATTTTGAAAGGCCAGCCAGTGTCATTTCCTGATGAGCTGCTGCAGGATATAAGGGAATGAGCCATTGAGATAGATTACATATAGGGAATGGAATAGGAACTGAGCCCAAAGGAGAAAGAGGGTGTATTGACCAGAAGAAGATGGCAGAAGCAGAAGAATTTAGATGAGAAAGACCACAGTTAGGTGACAATTATATGAGAGGGGATGACAATGAGAAAGTTTCTTAGCATTCAGTGAAGTTCATTAAAAAAGGGCGGGGGGCGGAGAAAGTAAGCCAGGCATAGTGGAAGCACACCTGGGTTTAATTCTCAGTGGAAGAGAGGGGTGGGGATGGGGGGAGGCCAGGAAGGGAGGGATATTGGAATTAGTTTGTGAAATGCCTTGAACATAAACAGATTTGAAATTTTCCTCATGTATTAAAAAAATCATGAAGATTTCCAATTGAGGCAATGATTTGACTTAAAAAAACACATTTGTAGTTAACAGTAGCTTTGAAGTTGGTTATAGTAGTTTGAGATTACTCTGCTAAGGAGGCTGAGGTTAGAGGATTATTTGAGCCCAGGAGTTTGAGGTCAGCCTGGGCAATGTGGCAAAACTCCATGTCTTAAAAAACAAGAAAGATTTTTAGATAGAGTAGTGAGGTTTTTCACTATATAAGAAAGTGTTTTAGGATTCATAGTTGCTATCTTTGGGCATGGGAAATGTTTATAGAAATCAAACTTCCAAAACTTATGTTCCTACCTCAGAAATGGGAAGTAGCCTGGGCTCAGAGCCTTGAGTTCATACCTGTGTCTTGCTACTTATAAACTCTGCAGTGTTGAACAAGAGTTACACAAAAAATAGGAGTAATGATATATGCTTAGCAAAGTTGCATTAGAAGGATTTGGACTGTGTAAAGGGCTTGGTAGCAGGTGAATACTTAGTAAATGTTAACTGCTGTTAACAGTGTTTATCACCTCATGTATGTTAGTATATCAATTAATAGCAAAAGGGCCTTAATATTACTCTAAGTATCCATATTAGTGCATATTTATTTTCATGCACATTAATAAAGCTTTCTGCAGCTTAGAAAACCGTTTCAGATGCATCTCTTGTCTTTCTATGACGATAACCAGATATTTGAGAGCAGTGATGTATTTTATACTTTTGTATGTTTTTGTGGTTCTTTTAATCCTTTAAACTGTCCTTCTAACACAGACATATAATAAATAATCATTTGGTAGAGTTCACACTATCATTAGTGTGATAAATTATGATGGTACTGCTTTATCATGCTATTTTAATGTATTAAAAATTATAATGCAAATGTTAAGAAAGTTAACAAAAGTTGTAAGCTATCATTAAAGAAAAAGTTAATGATAAGAAATCTAATTCTTATTAGATTTCTAATCATAGAAAAATAGAAAAATAATTTTACTAAGTGAAGCAAAAATCTAAGAATTTGAATATTTAGAGAGGGAAATAAGGTGTTCTTACAGTGACACTATGAAATCATAATGAAACGAGAGAATTACCCTAATTTGTTCAGAAAGGTGTTACTCAATAACAGTGATAGTGGAACTACCAGTCTGTCCTATTTAAATGACCCAAAAGTGATAGAAGATAAAGTTGCACTAAATGAAAAGTCTTTATCTCCTTCCCAAGGGATCAGCATTTTGGTGTAGATAATATCTCAGAAGATGGGATTGTGTTCTAAAACAGGTATACGTTTCCCCTAACTGCATTGCCAAAAGGACATAAAAACTATTGAAATGACCACTGTGTGCTTAGAGTATAAAAATATCTTGGAAACTATATTCAAATGTTTAGAATTCCATTATATTTTTTAATGGATTGAGTTTATTCACTTCATGTTTAACAATCACCCTGGACCCCAGTAGCATAAGCGTTCCTTGGACTTAACTCTTAAAAGATCTGTAGATAGAATTTGGGAAAGGGGGATTCTGTACATTTGGATTTTAAAAAAATGTGTATTTTTTTTAGTTGTACACAATAACTTTATTTTATTTATTTATATGTGGTACTGAGGATCAAACCCAGGGCCTTGCATATGTGAGGCGAGTGTTCTACCACTGAGCCATAACCCCAGCCCCCATAAATTTGGATTTTTAAAACATTTTTTTGCATCTTTATTTTTTTCCTTTTTTTTTTTCTTCGTGGTGCTGGGGATTGAACGTAGGGCCTGTGCATGCGAGGCAAGCACTCTACCAACTGAGCTATATTTCCAGCCCTACATCTTTATTTTCTCAAGACTATGACTGAAATTTATCAATTCCTAAAGCAATGGAAGAAGGTCACAAAGAGAATAGTATATAATGCCTGGGAATTCATTACAGAATAAAAAGATTCTTAAAATTTTTGTAGTTGTATTTAAAATTAATGTAGTTGTATTAATTTTTGTAGTTGTATTATTTTATTTGTTTTATTTTCTTGAGGTCCTAAGGCTCGAACCCATGCTAGGAAGATGCTCTGCAACTGAGCTATAGCCCCATACCTAGAAAGATATTTTTATATCCCATTACAATTGCATATGTCTTGAGAGATTACTCTCTTCCAAATGTTAGTGGTTACTAGATATTCCATTAAATCTTCTATTTTAATGCATCCATGAAAAATCACATACATAACAGAATTACAATTTTAAAAGGCTTTATAACTGTATTTCAATAAAATCCTATATTCATCTTAAAAATGTCATTCTGAGAAGGGATAAGTGCCAGACTATAAAAGGCACAGAAAGAGTTAAGAATACTTCTCAGTCATCAGGAATATTTCTTTTTCTTTGTTTTTTTTTTTTTGGTACCAGGGTTTGAACCCAAGGGCACATAACCACTGAGCCACATCTCCAGCCCTTTTTTATATTTTATTCTGAGACCAGGTATCTCTGAGTTGCTTAGGGCCTTGCTAAGTCGCTGAGGCTGCCTTAGCCTCCTGAACTGCTGGGATTATGTGTGTGCACCACCACGCCTGGCGTCACAGCTTCTGAACACAGCTGCATGTGGTGCTTTTCACTGAGTTGCAGAGTGAACTGTCTCAACCTCTTTCCCCCATTGCTTGCTGGGGTTGATGGTCATTCCCTTCGGTGACCATCTACCCTAAAGCTTGTTGAAGGAAAAGTATACTTTTCCAGAAATATATTTTTTGAGGGAAGATGTAGGACTAGTTATATACAAACAAGTTCTGATGAACTTTGTACAAAAATAAGAATATTCATAAATGCTTTAATTTTTATTGTGTTAAAATATACATAAAAGTTACAATTTTGCCCATTTTTTAATTTGAAAAGTAAATATATTTGCAACAATATAGACTAAACTTTTATTAGGTGACATTTCACAATACTTTCTCTATTTAATGATTATAATGTCTTCTACTTTGTCTAACTTATTGTAGGTTCCACAGAGAATTTTTTCTGGTCTGGTCCTTTCTTATTCTCAGGATTTTCACTATGATAGCTGTGTTTCCTGGTTTAATCTCAAGTTATACCTATTCTCCTGGCATCTAGAGCAGATTAGTGCCTTTCTTGAAATTATTATTATAATTGTTTCTTACAGTATTATTTGAATAGAATTACTTTATGTTTTTTTTTTAATTTATTTTTATTAGGTATATATATGACAGCAGAATGCATTTGATTCATTGTACACAGTTGCGCACTTTTCATATCTGACTGTACATGATGTAGCTGATTGTACACGATATATCGATGTATTGTGCACTCATACATGTACCTAGGATAATGATGTCCATTGCATTCCACCATCTTTCCTGCCCCCATACCCTTCCCCTTCTCTCCCTGCCCTTTACCCAGTCAAAGTTCCTCCATTTTTCCCATGCCCCACCCCCCACATTATGGATTAGCATCCACTTACCAGAGAGAACATTTGGCCTTTGTTTTTTGGGGGGATTGGCTTACTTCTCATAGCATGATGTTCTCCAACTCTATCCAGTTACCTGCAAATGCCATAATTCTATTCTCTTTTAATGCTGAGTAATATTCCATTGTGTATATATACCACAGTTTCTTTATCCAGTCATCTATTGAAGGGCATCTAGATTGGTTTAGCTATTGTGAATTGAGCTGCTATAAACATTGATGTGGCCTTGTCACTGTAGTTTGCTGATTTTAAGTCCTTTGGATAGTGACCAAGGAGTGGAATAGCTGGGTCAAATGGTGGTTCCATCCCAAGTTTTCTAAGGAATCTCCATACTGCTTTCCGTATTAGTTGCACAGATTTGCAGTCCCAGTAGCAATGTATAAATGTACCTTTTCCCCCAACATCCTCGCCAACTCTTATTGTTGTTTGTATTCTTGATAATTGCCATTCTGACTGGCATGAAATGAAATCTTTTGATTTGTATTTCTCTAATTACTGGAGATGTTGAACATTTTGTCATATTTATTGATTGACTGTACATCTTCTGATAAGTATCTGTTTAACTCCTTAGCCTATTTATTGATTGGGTTGTTTGGTTTTTTGGTGTTAAGTTTTTTGAGTTCTTTATATAGTGTTCTATCTGCCATGCATGTGGCAAAAATTTGCTTCCAAAATGTAGGCTCTCTCTTCACCTCATTGTTTCTTTTGCTGAGAAGAAACTTTTTAGTTTGAATCCATTCCATTTACTAATTCTTGATTTTATTTCTTGTGCTTTAGGAGACTTGTTAAGGAAGTCGGAGCCTAATCCGATGCGATGAAAATTTGGACCCACTTTTTTTTGCCCATTTTTTAAAAAATATTTTTTGTAGTTGTAGATATACAGCATGCCTTTATTTCATTTGTTTATTTTTATGTGGTGCTAAGGATTGAATCCAGTGTCTCACATGTGCCAGGCAAGCACTCTGCCACTGGCTACAGTCCCAGCCCCTGATTTTCCCATTTTTAAGTATACAGTTTTGTAGCATTAAGTACATTAACATAGTTTTTCAACCACCACAATCATCTTTTTCTAAAATTTTTTCATCTTCTCCAGCTAAAACTCTGTTACCTTATGGTCTTTTGGTAGCAATAATCACAAAAACGAATTCCAGCTCACATAACATTTATGAGAGTTTATAAAAGATGTTTACAATAGATAGTCTGTCTCTAAAAGAGAGTTTTGAGAAATAATTCAGCATCTTTAAAATCTTTGTAGAAACCTATTGTGAAATCTTTGCTTACAGTAGCAGTCTACTTTATGTATTGGTTTATATTCTTTGTTAAATCATTTTTAAGCTTAAAAAACAGTATTCTTATTTTTCCTCCTTAAAAAGTTGATTTTATCACAGATCCTCCTTTTGAGTCTGGCTTTTGAGTCTGGGAATCCCCAGCATCTCCTCCTTGATAACATCACTGCCTTTGCAAATGGAATTTTGTTTGTTTACATTGTTGGTTGTTTCCAAAGGACTCATTTTTCTTGGAACATGCTGCAAAACCAAAATATTTTGAATGCTACTCATTGACAGAACAGTAGAGTCAAGAGTTTGCATAATTACTTTAACTAGATCCCTGATAATAACACTAGAAAGAATATACATATATTTATAATTACTATCATTTCCAAACATTTTAAAAACATTTTCATATATGGGGACAATGCCATATATAAAATACACTGAGCAATGGTAGAGAAAGATTAGCAGTTTTTATTTTAATCATTTAATTTTTACAGTACTGTATTTCAGTTAATTTGTGACTATGGGGTAGAAATGCAAATAAGTTTTCCCTTTTTTACTATCTATGATTAAAGTATACCTTGTTTTATAAGTAGAAAAGGTCACATTGGTAGCATTATTGCTTTTGCTTCATTTAAAATGTTCTCTAGCCAGGCACAGTAGACATGCCTGTGATCCCAGCGACTAGGGGAAGCTGAAGCAAGAAGATCACAAATTTTAAGACAGCCTGGGCTATTAAGCTGGACCCTGTCTCAAAATAAAAAAAATTAAAAAGGGATATAGCTCAGTGGCAAAGCGTCTCTGGGTTCTGTCAATCCCCAGGACTGCCAAAAAAAAAAAAAATTCTCTATAATAAGTAAATAAATTAATCCCTTTTAGAGACAGACATTATATGCATATATGATTACACTGAACCATGTACAGCCAGAGGAATGAGAAGTTGTGTTCCATTTGTGTACAGTATGTCAAAATATATTCTAGCTGTGTGCGGTGGCGCACGCCTGTAATCCCAGTGGCTTGGGAGGCTGAGACAGGAAAATCATTAGTTCAAAGCCAGGCTTAGCAACTTCGAGGCACTAAACAACTCAGTGAGACCCTGTCTCTAAATAAAAAACAAAATAGGGCTGGGATGTGGTTCAGTGGTTAAGTACCCCTGAGTTCAATCCCCGGTACCAAAATAAATAAATAAATGACTTAGATAAATCTCCATTTCATTGAATAAAATATATCATTTTTCTGAATAAACCTAGAAATCAGAAAAGTGTCAGAGCAGCTCTTTAGTATTCAGGTCATTTGAAGATAAAAGTTAAGATTGCTGTTGTACTTATTTATTTTTATTTCTAAAATTTTTACTAGTGTGCTATTGGTTGATACATGAGCAGACTCATCTTTATGAATGGCTAGTTTCAGTATTGGCATACTGTTGACTTTTGTGGCTTAAGTCAGCTTGTCATTGAGAAGTGATTCTCTTAACTGGTTAATTTTTTTTAAGTTGTTGATAGACCTTTATTTTTTATTTATTTATATATGGTACTGAGAATCAAACCCAGTGCCTCACACTTGCCAGGCAAGTGTGCTACCATTGAGCCACAGCCTCAGCCCTGGTTAATTCTTGGAAAAAAATAATTAATGTGGCAATCAATGATTAAGACAGGAATTCAACTTCTATTTGGAAGTATAATACAAAAATTCTTTAATAGAAATTTGGTATTATAAGTGAAGAGTTGACATTCTATGTACCAAAGAATTATGAATTATCATAAAAATAGTTTCAGCTTAATTTTGCTTAACATTTAAAGGAAATCAGCTGGTTACAGTGGGGTACACCTGTAGTCCCTGCTACTTGGGAGGCTGGGAGGATTGCTTAAGTCCACACATTCAAGTCCAGCATGAGCAACAAAGCCAATTGCAAAAAGCAAAAATGAAATTGGGATAGTAACATTTTTTTGTATCATTTCTCAATAATTTTTCATGTATTGTTTTTAAACATAGTCATTAAAATGCCCTCTATTTCTTAGAAGACACAATAAAGAAACTATAAAAATATTTTTGTTGGGACATCTGTTTTTTTTTTTCCTATAAAGTTGTGTATTTCTTTTTAACATCTAATGTTGGTGCCCTCAAAAAGCCATATATGGCTGTGTCAGATATTCTTCAACTTAGATATTTACTTCTAAACATTTTAATGAACATAACTATTATTAATAAATTACTATGCTAAACACTTGGTAACTTAAATGAATTATAATTATGCTCAGTATATAAAATCCCTGTTTTCAGGTGGTCAGGGGTTTATTAAGTATTAAATGGTTTATCTTATCTTTTGTCCTGTGGATCTTACAAAATTATTATTTCCTTATACTTGAAAGAGTTGGACTCTCTGATCGGGAGCAGAGATGGGAAATCTGTTGGCTCCTCATGGCTTTTCTTACACAACAAGGATCCTGTTAGACAATAAGAATCCAGAATAAGCCAATGTGGAACTGTGAAATGGTGAGCAGCATTAGGCGTTACATTTGTAAAAAATCTGTAATATGTCTCCTAGCTGCATATTCTTAGAAACTAAATGAAAAGCAACTGACATTACCCTTGATAAAGTTAGTCCTTTAGAGACCAAGATCTTATGAAAGCAATTCAAAAGAGTAAACATTTAGTGGTCACGTACATATCAAGTATTGCACAGAGATGAAACAAAACTGACCTAGCTTTCATGGAACTTGTAAACTGATGGGGGAATCAGAAAAACAAGTATTGTCATCTGTGTCAGGCCTTGCTGGTGTGTCAGGCATGCTCTAGGGATGCAGTTAAGTGAGCAATTAATTTTGTTTGGGAAGTTAAAAAAAAAAAAAGCTACAGAAGGACAATATCATTTTACTCCAGGCCTTAAAGAATAAGTAGATATTGTCGCTTGACCACTAAGAGATAATGTGGGAAGGTCTTTTATCTTCTAAATAGAAGGACAAGTACAAAGAATTGTTTAAAATGCTAAATATTCTATCAAGGTGGCCAAGCCAAGGATTCCTTATAGGGACAGTGGGCTGGAAAGAGGCACAAAATGAAGACTTACTGTAATAGGCCAGTATATTCAATTTGCAGATGCAAAATACCACAGAGACTAAAAGTTGCCTGGCTTTGAGATGGGAAATATTATTGCTCCCGTAAGTACTCTCATAACACTTGATGATGTATTTATTTAAATTTGGGCTCTGCCTTAGTTAGAAGAAAGGCATGATAACAAAGATAAACTGGGCACAGTAGCAAACGCCTATAATCCCTGTAGCTTGGGAGGCTGAGGAAGGAGGATCACAAGTTCAAAGCCAGCCTCAGCAAGTTGGCAAGGCTCTGAGCAACTTCGCAAGACCCTGTCTCAAAATAAACAAATAAAAAGGGATGGGAATGTGGTAAAGCACTCCTGCGTTCAATACCCAGTACTGAAAAGAAACCCCCAAAAAACAAAAAAAGATGTTACTGCAAAGCAGGATCTGAGCAGTGTCCAAAGACATCGTTGTTGCTTTTGGCATTCTTGTTTAGAATTCTAAAGGCAGCCCATCTGAGAAGGACTCAAAGAGGTGGGCTTCAGGCTGGGTTGGAATAATAGTTGGAATTTCAGTAGGTGTAGAATAAGAGGAAGAACATTTTAGATATGGAAATTATCACCTGGGCAAGGGCAGGTACTAGAAATAATGCCTTGTGTCTAGGGGCTAGGTAGGTGGCATTGACCAGTGTAGGGAATAGTGGGGAATAACTTGCTCCATTCCACACTCTTTTTTTTAAATATTCTTTTAGTTTTTTCTAAATATTCTTTTAGGTGGACACAATACCTTTATTTTATTTTTATGGGGTGCTGAGGATCGAACCCAGTGCCTTCCACATGCGAGGCAAGCACTCTACTGCTGAGCTACAACCCAGCCCTCCATTACACATTCTTTACTTGTTCTCCCATAGGAATAATCTGGTCTCCAAAGAAAATACATATGTTCTTGAAAAACTGAAGTAAGTTTCAAGGAAAAGGGAATAAGCACACTCTCCCTGGCATGGCTGATTTTGTGGCAGGTTTGCCATTTTGTGGTCAACACCTTGGAAAGGGTGATAAGCTCATTTTTAAAAATGTTCACTGAGCTTCAATTTTATGTCAGGTACTGTTCTGGGCCAACATTCATCAGTAAATAGACATAAACTTCAACCTGGTGGAGCTAAGGTTCTAATGTAAATATAGTAAAGAGGAAAAAGGAGAAACAAAGGGATTATTAGTGGGAAAGGGTGAAAAGAGAACAATCCTGAAGATGGTCTAGGACAACACATCCCAAATAAGATTTCAACCACAGCATCTTCTTCAGTCAGATGCCCAAACTTGAGTTTGGAGAGGTGGAGCCTCAGTTTGTATTTCTGAGCCAACCAGAGGTTCTTGTTGGCAGGTCCCACCTGACTCTATTCCACTTAGGACAGGTTTCCCAATTTGCCTGAAATTTTCCCAAGGGTAAAGAATAACTTCACATTCCTGGTAAATCAAAATATCCAAGAAATGAGCTTGGGGGTAGACAGGATTTTATGTTTTGTTTCGTTTTGGTTTTAACATTTTTTTAGTTGTAGATGGACACTATCTTTGTTTTATTTATTTATTTTTTTATGTGGTGCTGAGAATCGAACCCAGTGCCTCACGCATGCGAGGTAAGCACTCAACCACTGAGCTACTCAACCCCAGCCCAGGATTCCATGTTTTTAATAATCAACTCCTGTATCTATTATCTTGAAACAAATCTCAACCATTATGTTTTTTCATTTATACCTATTTCAGTATGGATCTCTAAAAGATAAAGGTTCTTATTAAAAATATAAACCCAACTTCATTATTACATCTAAAAACATTAGCAGAATGTAATATACTTACAATTCATCAGGAATTGCAACATTTCAATGCCAATAGATTGTAAGAAATCATATGTTTCGGGGGGCTGGGGTTATGACTAAGTGGTAGGGCGCGTGCCTTGCACGTGTGAGGCACTAGGTTTGATCCTCAGTACCACATAAAAATAAATAAAATAAAGGTGTTGTGTCCATCTACAACTAAAAAAAATATTTTTAAAAAACAAATTGTACATTTTTATGTCAGAATTGATTAGAATTATATGAGCCTAGTTACATGAAGTCTTTGGGAGCACACACTACATAAAATGCAGCTGGTCTACATTTAAGCCCTAGATATTTGTTCAGAATTTATTGTACCTGTTTATATGCTATTTACTGAGGACATAAAGATGAATATGACAAGATTCCTGCTTATGAGTATAGCACTATAATATCATTTTAACTGTTAATGTCTAGATGATAGTCTATTAGTAATATTTGTTTTGTTTTGGTACTGGAGATTGAACCCAGGGGCACTTAACCAATGAGCCATATCCTTAGCCCTTTTTTAAAATTTTATTTTGAAACAGATTCTTGTGAAGTCACTTAGAATCTTGCTAAGTTGCTGAGGCTGGTTTTGAACTCAAGATCTTCCTGTCTCAGCTTCTTGAGTAGCTGGGATTACAGGTGTGCACCACTGTACCTGGCTTTCTATTAGTAATATTTGAAGTCAGTGTTTTAATCTGTTATAATCGAGCTTTGCTCATTCTTTCCACTCTCAGCTGGTTGGTATGGGAGAGTGGGCAGCGAAAAGCATTCTGCAATGCTGAGGGCTTTGGTACTTTCAGTTTTGTATCTCTTGTATATCCAGATCCACTCAAGACTTGAGATTCAACCAATAGTTTCTTTTGATACCCTCCTTCATTGAGAGTTGAGGCCACCTCTCCACCCAAACTGGTACAGAATTAGCAGTTGAAATATGTTCACTCCAGGGCCATCTTTGCATCAGTCAGATGATGTGTACACAGATCTTCTGTCAGTAGATTCTTAGTGACTTTCAAAATTTTGAGGAACTGAGGTGTAGCTCAAAGATAGGACACTTGCTTAGCATGTACAAGACCCTGGATTCAATTTCCAGCATCACAAAGTTTTTAAAAGATCAAAATTAAAAAAAAAAAAATATATATATATATATATATGTTCTGAGTAGTCTAGCAAACATGTTAAGCAGAATTTATTTTACTTTTTAATTATACAACGACACAATATCTTTATTTTGTATATTTATTTTTATGTGGTGCTGAGGATCGAACCCAGTGCCTCACATGTACTAGGCAAGCACTCTGCCACTAAGGCACAACCTAGTCCCTTAAGCAGAATTTTTATTGGCTCCAAAATTTATTTACTTATTTTGGTCAATGGACCTTTATTTTATTTATTTATAGTAAGTGCTGAGAATCGAACCCAGTGATTCACATATGCTAAGCAAGCGCTCTACCACTGAGCCACAACCCCAGCCCTAAAGTTTTTTAGCATGTGTATTTCTAGATAATTTTAGAATCTGTTGTTTCTCAAACTTAACTTAGACCACCTAAGATTATTTCCTCAGACACCAGAGTTTGAGAAACAATGATTTGTGTGGTTAATGATTCTTATAGTCATTAAACTCAAGATCATTAGTACTATGTTGGAGTGAGTTTATCTTCTTTCTTTTCTTTTGTACAGTAGAATGAACCCAGGGGTGCTTAACTATTGAGCCACATCCCCAGACTTTTCTATTTTTGAGACCGGGACTCACCAAGTTGCTTAGGGCCTTGCCAAAATGCGGAGGCTGGCTTTGAACTTGCAATCCTCCTGCCTCTGCTTTCCGAGTTGCTGGGATTACAGACATGCCCACCATACCTGGCTGGAATTTATCTTAATTAGGTTTGGGCCCTATATTTATTATTATTCTCTTGCTGAAATAATAATAAATTCTTGAATTTCATGGATTCCTGTGTTTCCATTTTTAGTTAATCACTGTTGATAGTCCATTCCTTGCAAACCATTGAGTTCTGGTGGTCCTAGATGCTGAAGAACTTAAATGGTTTTCAAACTTTTTTCTTCCAGTTAAGTAAGAGTTTAACCACTCAGTTGAAGGATATGTATGGTTACAAGTGAGGTGTCAGAGTGCCTCCACCAACAACCTTCGTAGGCTTCCAGAACAGCTCCTGGATGCCTCAAAGAATCCTAGGCCCTGGGAACAAAGTTTAAAATTTACTAATGTGGTCTATTAACTTCATTTAGAGATGGAAATAAAGGGGCCCCAAGAGGTTGGGGCTTGTTAATCACAAGTGTTCATCTAAAACAAGTCCTATGACTTCCAAATTCATCATTTCCCCCATGTCCCTAGCCTCTGTGAAGCCTTGGCAGATTTTGTTCCCAGGCCTCTAGCATTGTTGCTGTGCTGCCCCACATTACAGCCCATTGTGTTTGCCAACTGGAATGCTTGATATTAGGCACATTTATTTTTTTTTCTTTAAAGAGAGAGAGAGAGGGAGAGAGAGAGAGAATTTTTAATATTTATTTTTTAATTATCGGCGGACATACTTCTTTGTTTGTATGTGGTGCTGAGGATCAAACCCAGGCCGCATGCATGCCAGGTGAGCGTACTACCACTTGAGCCACATCCCCAGCCCATTTAGGCACATTTCTACTCACATCATTCCAAGTTGGAATTAAAGTTTAAAGCGGGGAGGTATTAGAGACTGAAATTGATCAAGTTATGTTATATGCGTGTATAAATATGCCACAATTAAGCCCATTATTCTGTATAATTAAGATGCACCAATTAAAAAGGAAAAAACCCCAAAAGTTTAAAGGTCTTCAAATTTTGCATTTCTTGAGATGCATCAAGGTTTTAGTACATTAATAGTCATCTTTTCTGACTTTGAGGGAATTTTTTAATAGCTGAATTTTTCTCCTAGTAATTTTTCTTCGTCTTTCCTACCTTCCCTTTGCTGCTAGAAACCTTTGGTGACAAAACAAATGAAGTTCTTTGTTGAAAAATAACTGAAAAACTCAGAACCAGTCATGTTGCTTTTGATACCTTCTTTTTATTGCAAATCAATATAATCAGGAAAATAGTCATGTTTTCTTCTAGCACAAGGTCATTTATTTCACAAAAAGTACTCTTCTATGCTGCCTGATATTCAGTGTCTAAAGCCCATTGTTTCATAAATTTTATCCAATTGTTAATCTTTTATCCAATTGTTAATCTTTTTTTAAAAATATAATGTAAGAAGGTAAATGTAGTCCCAATTATTCTATCATGGCCTTATAATCATTTTAAATTTTTTGAAATCACTTTAAGAAATAAGAACAATTTAATGAGTTCAACAGCCTGAATTATATAGACTCAATGTACCCTATAAGAGGGAAGAAAAGCAAAAAGGAGGAGGAAGGAGGACAGACATTTAAATCGTACAGTTTTCTCCTGTGCCTTCTTTGTTTTCTACCCTGAAGAACAGCTTAGGAAAGAGGAGACAGCTTTTTACTTCTATTTTTAATCAAGTTTACCTGAAGAAGCTTGGGAACCCCTGCAAAAATTTCTATCACTTCTCACTTTGCAGGTGTGATAAATTTTTACACATCCTTCTTCCAAAAGAGTAAGTTCTCTTATAAGCAGAAACCATGCCAGAAATTGAGGTCTTAGAATTATAAAATTTAACAGCCCAGAACAATTACACCCTGGTAAAAGGAATAAGATAACAATACTTTATATCCTGAATGACATAAATAATTACTTAGCCTGAGTAAATGGTTATTCGTGACAAATTTTTTTGATCATGACACTCCTTGGAAAATTGTCTACATACGTTAGTTCATTTTTTTTTTTTTTTTTTTTTTTTTNTTTTTTATTATCAGGGATTGAACCCAGGACACTTAACCACTGAGTCACATCCCCAGCCCTTTTTATATTTTATTTAGAGACAGGGTCTTGCTAAGTTACTTAGGACCTCACTAAGTTGCTGAGGCTGACCTTGAACTCACAATCCTCCTGCCTTAGCCTTCCGAGCCACTAGGATTAGAGGTGTGGGCCACCACACTTAGTCTCATTAGTTCACTTTTCAGCCTTGCTTTTCTGATGTTCAAGGTATTTACATTTGTTATTACTCTGTGTGTGTGTGTGTGTATGTGTGTTTGTGTTGGGGATTGAACCCAGGGAATAATCTACCACTGAACTATAGCTCCAGTCCTTTATGTTTTTTTCTTTTGAGACAGGGTCTCCCAGGTTGGCCTCAAACTTGTGAGATCTTCTCCTATCTCAGCCTCCTGAGTATCTGGGATTACATGGGGCGCCATCTTGTTCTGCTTATTATTATATTTTATGTAACATTCACTTGATATCCCCAGTCCCTATCATAGTACCTTGCATATAATATGTGCAAGGTACTGATATTCTTTATACTCCCTAAACTTGATTAAAGACAAATAAAGAAGCAGGCTCTCCCATTTTCTAAGCTGTTCTTCAGTGTAGAAAACAAAAGGAAGCACAGGAGAAAATTGAGCAAACAATTTAAATTTCTGCTCTTCCTTCTCCCTTGAACCCGGGCCGCACGCATGCCAGGCGGGTGCGCAACCGCTTGAGCCACATCCCCAGCCCCTGATGAACTCTTAATTGAAACAAAAACTTAGAATTAATTCTTGTAAGGCTATGGTGGAATAATCATCATAACCTTTTTACATAAGAAAACTTACATTTGAACAAAATATATGAAATAGTAGGGGTTAGACATTGGATATCAGGCAGCACTGAACAATGACTCTTGACCCATCTCCCCACACACATACACACCCCAAAAGAAAACAAACAACATGAGCTATATCAGTGTCCCTGCCCACTGGAAGGTCATAGCAGAGGGAGTCGACCCAGATGTGGTCTGGCAGTCTTACTTAGTTGACCTAATAAAGCTGGAAGGTGAAAATGGCTAAAGTTCACAGGTGGGGCGAGAAGAGAGGTGCACAAAGAGAACACTCTTGAAATCTACACACCTTCCTCAAGATAATTGATCAGTCCATGTGTATGAGGAAACTACCAAGTCCTAGAAAAGGACTACCTGAAAGGATTAGAGGAAAGAAGACTTGGAACTCGTACAAAAGTTTGTGCCCACCTACAAGTGTGCAAAGTTCCTTGTAATTCATGGGACATCAGGTGGAGTAACCAGAAGGATACTGCCTCAGTACAGGGCAAAATTGACCCTCTACTGAAGATTGACAAAGTTTAAAAGGATCAAACCGTAGCTGGGTGTGGTGGCCCACACCTGTAATTCCAGTGAGTTGGGAGGCTGAGTCTAGTTCTACAAGTTCTAGGCCAGCCTGGGCAACCTAGTGAGAATCTGTCTCAAAATAAAAAATAAAAGGGGTGGGGTTGTAGCTTAGTGGTAGTATCCCTCGGCTCAATCCCCAGGATCACATTTATCAAATGGCCAATGAGGTGTGATGGTGCATACCTCAGTCTGGAGACTGAGGCAGGAGAATCACTTGAGCCTAGGAGTTTGAGGCCAGCTTGGGCAAACTTAGCAAGACCCCATTCTCCCCACATATATACACACCCCAAAAGAAGGAAATGTCTGGCATCCAATGAAAAATGACCAGAAAAATATCACTCATAATGAAGAGTGGGAAAAAAATGAATAAAGGCCCAACAATGACAGAGGAAACATTAAAATGTTAACCTTTTTCAGCTTATACAAAATAGTGATAAGGAAACATAGGGCATATTAAATGAAGACATGAAAGATATAAAAAAGACCTAAATTGAACTCTAGAGATGAAAATAGTGCTTGAAAATAACACACTGGCGGGATTACCAATTAAAAGCAAATTAGACGCTACAGAAGAGAAGAATATTAAGCTTTAAGATACAGCAATAGAGTCTATCCAAATGAAAACCAGAGAGAAAAAAAGACTGAAACCTCCTTATCCCCAAAAAAGAAATACACACGCACACCAATTAGCAGCCTAATAATGCACTTATAATTGGGTTCTCAGAAGGAGAGGGAGGAGCATAAAATATTTGAAAACATTATAACTGAGATTTTTCTAAATTGAAGGAAAACTAGAAACCTGCATCCTATATGCCTAATGAACCCAAGCACAAAAGTATGAAGAAAACTATATCAAGGCATATTATAATCATATAGCCTAAAACTAGTGGTAAAGATAAAATTACAGAATTCAAATGGAAAAGATATTATGAATAAAAGAAACAAAGAAAGAAAACAAATTTCTCTTTGGAAATAATGAGTAACAATGCAGCAATACCTTTAAAAATGGGAGGGGGGCGTCTAATCTTGAACAATATGCCCAGTGAAAATATATTTCAAAGATAAAGGTAGGAGCCAGACACAGTGGTGCACTTCTATAATCCCAGTGAGTGGTAGCTCAGGCAGGGTAATTGCAAATTGGAAGCCAGCCTTGGCAACTGAGTGAAACACTGTCTTCAAATAAAAAAATAAGAAGGGCTGGGGTATTTATTTTTTTCTAAATGTCAATACGATATAAAATAATTTTTTTTGAAAAAAAAAAAAAGGCTGGGGATGTAATAGTAGAGTATCCCTGGGTTCAGTCCATAGGACTGTAAAATAAAATAAAATAATAATAATAATTGAGTTGGGATGTAACTCAGTGGCAGAATACTTGCCTACCGTGTGTGAGGCCCTGGGTTTAATCCTCATCACTGCAAAAAATAACTATTTGCTTTTTAAGGCATAATAAATACTTTTTTAAAAAACATATTTATTTACTTATTTATTTTTAGTTATTGGCAGACACAACATCTTTGTTGGTATGTGGTGCTGAGGATCGAACCCGGGCTGCACGCATGCCAGGCGAGCGTGCTACCGCTTGGGCCACATCCCCAGCCCATAATAAATACTTTTTAAAGACATGAAAGTGCTGGGCATGGTGGTACATGTCTGTATTCTCAGTTATTTGGGAGGCTGAGGGAGAAGGATTGCAATTTCAAAGCCAATATTAGCAAAACACTGTCTCCAAAAAAATAAGGTGGCAGGTAACTGGAGATGTAGCTCAGTGGTAAAACACTGCTGGATTCAATCTCTAGTAAAAAGTATTTATCACTAGAAGACCTGCTATAAAAATAAAAAGAACCTCAGGAGGGGGCTGGGCTGGGATTGTGCTCAGCGGTAGAGCGCTCGCCTAGCATGGGTGGGACCCGGGTTTGATCCTCAGCACCACATAAAAATAAAATGCATTGTGTTGTGTCCATCTACACCAAAAAATAAATATTAAAAAAAAAAAAAAGAACTTCAGGAGGCTGAGGCAGGAGGATTGAGAGTTCAAAGCCAGCCTCAGCAATGGTGAGTTGCTAAGCAACTCAGTGAGACTCTGTCTCTAAATAAAATACAAAATAGGACTGGGGATGTGGCTCAGTAGTCAAGTACCCCCGAGTTCAATTTCCGGTCCAAAATAATAATGATAATAATAATAATAAAGAAAATCCTTTAGGAGAAGGAAAATAATGCCAGATGAAACCTGAGTTTACTCAAAGAAATAAAGAACACTAGAAATGGTATGTATGTGGATAAAAATAAAAATGACTATAGCTCAAAAAAAACATTCTGAAGACTGCAATCATTCCTAGTTCATGATTCCTTAAAGTCCAAATGTGATTCTGTGCTACCCTTGAACACCTTTTAGAGGTGAATTTGTAAGTGACTGGGAAATTATGTCATGTACTGATGCTGTACCATAATTAATTCATATAAAGAAAATGTCAGTCATTTTTCATACTTTAGTAAGTCCTTGATAGCCTTTTAAAATTTCAGTTTCTTGGCCATCATCTTCAGTATGCCATATTTTTGGAAGAATAAGAAGTCAAGAAAACACAACTAGTGCTCACATGCCAAAGTTCAGTTTGTGAAGGATTTGAAATCCTGTTTTCTGGCTCTCAAAAGTCAAGCTTAGTTTTTTCCCATTGCCACTATCTTAGAGCGTCTTAAAGAACCAGAGCTCAGCTGGCTTTGCTGAAATACATCTTCCTGATACCAATAGGTTTCTTGTTACTAGAGCTTTCCTTCATGTGAAAAGAATTTAAATAGTCTGTCATTTTTCTTCATATCTCTGCGTGAGAACTCTTTGATATTCTTCCTGACCCTAACGAAAATCAAATTGTTTTTAAGATATTTCCTTACGAAGCTGATGTAACCATGCGCATTGGTGTATACCTGTAATCCCAGTGACTTGGGAGACCGAACAGGAGGATTGCAAGTTTGATGTCAGCCTTAGCAACATAGTGAGACACTCAGCAACTTAGTGAGAACCTGTCTTAAAATAAAAAGAATGGGGTGGGGGGAGGTGGGGGGGTGCTGGTGTTGTGGCTCAGCGGTAGAGTGCTTGCCTAGCAAATGAAAGGCCCTGGGTTCTATCCTCAGCACCACATAAAAATAAATAAATAAGATAAAGGTATTGTGTCCAACTATAACTAAAAAATATTAAAAAGAAAGAACCAGGATATAGTTCAGTGGTAAAGCACTCTTGTGTTCAATCCCCAGCTTTAAAAAAAAAAAAAAAAAAAAGGCTGATACAGAGTATTCTTTGTTTTGTTTTTGCAGTTCTGGGGATTGAATCCAGAAGTGCTCTGCCACTGAGCTATACCCCAGCCCCCTATATTTTTTAGTTTTGAGACTGGGTCTCACTAAGTTGCAGAGGCTGGCCTTGAACTTGCAATCCTTCTGCCTCAGCCTTCCAAGTCGCTGGGATTGCAGGTATGCATCACTATGCCAGACTACTGTGCAGAATTTTAAAATTTTTGGCATGAAATTTGTCAATTTTTTGTGACTTCTGTATTATGTGACATACTTGGACTTCCCTGTGCCAAGATTTTTTTCTTTAATTCTCCCATGTGTTATTTTAGCACTTTAAGCTTCTTTCTCCTTCACTCCCTCATTTAACTCTTAGATCCATTTGGAATTTATTTTTGTGTAAGGTGTGAGGTATGGGTCCACATATTTTCCATATGATTGCCATTTCTCCACTGTTTTGAAACATCACTTTTACACTGTATCCTCTTGATTAAAAGCTATTATTCAAGATATTTATTGATTCTATTAAGAATAATTTTGAATATTAGTTTTAATATATTCAAGGGTGTTTCCAGTGTCCATGGTAGTGATTCTGAACTTGTGGGGTGACCTATTCCCCTTCCCTCCCTTACAAACCTTGCTGTCAAGAGCTGCTGTTTCTGAGTGACTGTGGCTTGGTAATAGCTGTTGCCAAGAAATAGTTTCCAACCATTGATCTAGGGAGTCTCCCCTTGGACAAGGACCATCTTTCACACAGCTGTAGAAAACTCACCTGGTGTCATACATCTATCCAGTGACTCCAGGCTTATTACTTGAATGAAAAAAAAAAAAATAGAGCCTTAATTAGAATTCAGAATTGAGAATCCAAAGAAACTCCTCCTTTTTTAGTCTGATCCTGGAATTGTCTTTCCATTTTAGAATTGTAGTCTTTTTTTTTTTTTTTGTCTTGTTTTTTTTGGTGATACCTAGGATTGAACTAATATAAGGGCACTTGACCACTAAGCCACATCCCCAGCTCATTGTATTTTATTTAGAGATGGGGTCTCATTGAGTTGCTTAACGCCTCACTTTTGCTGAGGCTGGCTTTGAACTCGTGATCCTCCTTTCTCAGCCTCCCAAGCTGCTGGGATTATAGGCATACACCACTGCACCCAGCTAGAACTGTAGTCAGATTTTATAATTTTACTTTAATGAGCCATATATCATTCTGGGGAAAGGATTAGACTGCATTTCAGCACAATTTAAAGCCAGGGATGCAGGGGTAAGGTCCATCTCTTGTAATTTGAAACTGTTTAAAGCCAGAAAAGAGTGTGGTCCTTTAAAAAGTAGAATTCTCAGGGTGCCCTTGACTGTGAAGACTCTTAAGAGTTCTGTCTGCAGGGGACTGAGGAAGCCGCCTGCCTGGTAGGGTCCCCAATGCACTCATAGGCTGGATATCCTCAGGGAGGCTCTTTTAAGTCAAGTGTTTGAGCAGCCTCCTTGGTTTGATAGAGAATGATGCATGTGGCTTTAATTTAATCCAATATTATAAAATTATTTTATTTAGATTATTTAAGGAGTAGCTTTCACTTTGAATTTTGGCACAGCAAACATTCTGTACGCTTGCAAGTCCTCGTGGCAGTGACGCCTCTGTGGCCTTTGCTGACCTCCTTTCTCGGAGTATCAGAAATAGGGAAAGGGCACCAAGTATGGAGGGAAGCTGAAAGAGTTGTACAAGTGATTTTCTTTGGTGTAGGCTCTTTTTTTACTTATGTTTCTTTTTTTATTAATTAGTTTGTATCAGAGACTGTTAGGTATTTTATTTGTTTGTTTATTTTTTATGGAGCTGGGGATCAAACCCCAGGGCCTCCCACATGTTCAGATGTGCCATACTGCTAAACTAAATCCCCAGCCCAGACATTTAAAAAAATAAACTTAGGAAGGATACACTAGAACTCCTTTTTAATGTTCACGATGAAGTAAAGAAATAATATCCACTTTATAGTTTAACTAGACATCACAATTGACTGATTTATTCCATGCGATTGTGATGTCTGCAGAGCAGGCCCCTGGGATAGTAATACTAAACTCTAGCTAACGTGGTTCTACCACAGTAAATATCTTCAGGATTTAAGGGGAGCCCTTCACACAGATTTTTCTATATCCATTTGATGATAGCTTTCCTGATTTCCCTTCCAGTCCCATTTCACTGCTCAAAACTCACGCTGTGCTAGTACATTCATGCCAGTATGCCTGTGAATAACTTGGTCTGGGTCCTAAAGAGCAGATTTCACTTAGCTGGCTGCTCTTCTTAGTTTCAGCTATAGATGTCACCTTTTGGCAAACTTTTCCCACTTTTTCTTCCTCCTTTCTCACCCATCATTTCTGCTCTCCACTGCGTTCTATCTCAGATGGATTGTAATCACCCAGATCACCCAACAACTGCACAGATTCATCCACCAATGGGAAGGTTCCACATTGGGAGGACTTACCCTTCCAGACTCTTCCTGAGTGCCCTTCCATGTGACAGGAATGAATTTTGTATTTGTTTGGCCTTGTGACTGACAGAATGGCAAATTGGGGGGAACTGGAGAGGAGATGGCAATTTCAACAGTGAAAAAAACATTTAGTAGAGACTATCTCTTCTGCCTTCTTCGGGCGTGTCCCTCTTCTGGGCATCTCTTCAGGATTTCATTCCTCCATCCAACTGCCGTTCACAACTGCCCTTTCCAACTGCTCCAGAACCCTTGGCCCTGGCATTCCGTGATGTAAATTATTCCACGCATGGTTCAAAATGGGTGCGAAGCAGTGTTGCCAGGTGTCGGATCACTAGTGTAAGTTGACTAGATCTCGGGAGAGAACTGCTCTTGGAATTTGTACAGTTGTTATGGTTTCAGCCAGAGCACAGTCGTGCTGGTTGAGCCTGAAGCTGCCGCTGGTGGGGGAGAGAGGGAGTCAGATCCTGGAGTGGGGTTGAACTTCTGGTTAAGATTTTCTACTTTAAACATTCTAGTATTGGGATATGGATTGTTTGGAATCAAACAGTGGCAGTGCCACTGCAGGGGAAAGAACCCCAGCCTTGCAGGCCAGAGCCCATAGCAAAGCCTGCGGCCAGAGGGCCTCCTCTTCTGTCTTAAAATGCAGAGAACCCACTTTTTTTATTCCTAAAGATAGCCAAAATATGGCAAGAAATCCAGATTGCTCTCCATGTTTAGAAACATCCAGTCACCAAATGAAAAACTTCTGAATCTATGAGGTCTTTTCTAAAACAAAAATGCTATTTCTCTCCTGTTCATTCTACATTTGAGGAAATGAACTGTTCTTCGTTTATAGTCCCTTTGGGGAATTTGCATGAGGGAGAAGTTGCTGCCAACTATCTTTGTTTTTTTCACAATCTTTCTTGACTTATAAGTTGAGGGTTTGTTTTCAATAAACACAATTTAAACAATATTTTCTTGAATGGCCACATAATTTTATTTTACTTACTATTATTATTTATTTATTTATTTTGAGACATGGTCTTGCTGTATTACACAGGCTGACCTCAAATTTCTGGGCTCAATCTCCTGGGCTCAAGTGATCCTCCTGCCTCAGTCTCCCAAGTAGATGGTACTACAGGTATGCACCACCATGTCCAGAGACCACAAAAAAATTTTAAATCTCATTAATAATAAGCAATTAGAGGGCTATCTCATGAATTACACAGTTATTTATCTAAAAAAACGTAAGGTATGTTCTTACATTGCACTGATACCACTGGCTTTTCAATCTGCTTGACTGAAACATGCTTTCCTCTTCCTGTCTTTACAGTTGTCATGGATGATGATGATGACTCGTGTCTCCTTGATCTTATTGGGTAAGGTGCTTATTTTCAACTCAGGATGAATTAAATGTGTGGCATTTACTGAACAAAAACAGCCTAAAAGTATATTGAAACCTGCTCAATTTTTTAATAAAAATTAAATGATCATCATAGTTATAGCAGGAAGAGAAAGAGATATATCAACATGGGGGTCATAATTTAGTAATTGCTTACTAAACTTTTTTTTTTTAACAAATCCCAGGAGGAAAGGCTGCAGGTGTAGCTCAGTGGTAGAGCGCATGTTGAGTATGCACAGGTCCCAGGGTTCGATCCCCAGTACTATAAAAAAGAAAAGAAAATCCTAGGAGGCAGAAAGGAATGATAATTGGAACTGGAACAACGTAAATAAAAAAAATTAGCCAGGAGTGTTGTCACACACCTTTAATCCCAGCAATGCAAAAGGCTGAGGCAGGAGGATTGCAACTTCAAGGCCAGCTTTGGCAATTTAGCAAGAGCTTCAGCAACTTAGTGTCTCAAAAAAAAAGAAGAAGAAGAAGAAGAAGTAAAAAGAGCTGCAGATGTAGCTCAATGGTAAAGCACCCTAGGGTCCAATTCCTGGTGCCAATAAACAAAACAAAACAAAGAATTACTAAGAAAATGGCCTTAAAATAAGGAGATTTTCTCAGGCTAATGTCATTTTCTTTTTGCCCTAGTAAATATATAGCTATATACTCATTATATTTAATTAAGTGAAGATAATTGTTTATTTGTTGTTCCCCTCTTTCTTTTTTTCTTTTCTAGAGACCCACAAGCATTGAACTATTTTCTACATGGACCTAGTAATAAATCTGTAAGTATTACCTAGAACATCATAGACATAAAAATCTGTTCCTTCTCACAGTTGAAGCAACTTCTTTATTGAATTTCCTCTTTGCAGAGTAACGATGACTTGACTAATGCAGGATATTCTGCAGCCAATTCAAATTCAATTTTCGCCAACTCTACTGTGAGTATTGGAAACAAAATGTAACGCTCAAGTACTTTTGTTTCAAGGATGCCTTGTGAATTGAAGATTTATTTGTTGTGTGTGGGGGGGAGGCTTTTTTGTCTGTTTTTTTGTGGTGCTGGTGATCAAATTCTTACACATTGTAGGAAAGTACTACTAAGCTACATCCCCAGCCCCTGTTTGTTTTTGTTTGAGACAGAGGTCTCACTGTGTTGCCCAGGCTGGTCTCAAACTCCTGGTCTCAAGTCATCCTCCTTCCTCAGCCTTGTGAGTAGCTGGGACTATAGGCAGGCACCATTAATTGAAGTTTTAATTGTCTTTGTATCATGATCAGAATCTTTGTCTTTTGTAATTTATATGGGAAGAAAATCTATTGAATTATGTTGACATATTTTTTACTTTTAGTCACAGATTACAAGGTATATGAGCCAGGCATTGGTGATACATGCCTATAATCCCAGCAACTTGGGAGGCTGAGGCAGGAGGATCATAAGTTCAAAGCCAGCCTCAGCAATTTAGCAAGGCCCTAAGCAATTTATCAGGACCTTGTCTCTAAATAAAATATAAAAAGGACTGGGGATGTGGCTCAGTGGTTAAGCCCCTCTAGGTGCAATCCCTGGTACCAAAAAAAAAAAAAAGATTACTGTGTTTGAGCCAGGAGTGGTGGTTTACACCTGTTATTCCAGCTACTTGGAAGGCTGAAGGTGCACACCTGTAATTCCAGCAAGTCAGGAGGCTGAGGCAAGAGAGTCATAAATTCAAGGCCAGCCTCTGCAACTTAGCAAGACCCTGTCTCAAAAATTTTTAAAACTTAATAAGGACAGAGGATGTAGTGTAGCTCAGTGGTTTAATCCCCAACACCATTAAAAAAAAAAAAAAAAAGATTACCATGTTTGTACTATACATAGTTACTATGTCGAGATTGTAGGGTCTAGCTAAATGGCCCAGGCTGGCCTCAAATTTGTGATCCTCCTACCTCAACCTCCCGAGTAGCTGGGATTATGGACATGTGCCACCAAACCCAGAAATTTTCTTGCTTTCCCCACTTCCTTTCAAATGATTCTCCAAGTCCAAAGATGATGTCCACCTGACCTGGTGGATATGTTAGTCCTATTTCAATTGTTAATTGGATGTGAAATGAATCAGTCAGCTTTTCTATCTAGGTCTTCTCATAATTTAGCACCTAACACCACCTTAGTTTAAGGCAAATTGGCATACTCATTCTTGAATACTCTGTTTTTAACTTTTCTCTTTACCTCCCCCCCCTTTCTTTTTCAATCTCTCTCTTTCTCTCTAATTGTAGTAAATACATACAACAGAATTTGTCATCTTGGTGCTAGGCATGACATAGCTTAGTTGAAGAGCACTTGCCTAACATACATGAGGCCCTAGGTTCGATCCCCAGCACTATAAAAAGCAAAACAAAAACATCTTGCCGGGTACAAAGGCATGTACCTGTAATCCCAGTGGCTCGGAAGGCTGAGGCAGGAAGATTGTAAGTTCAAAGCTTGCCTTAGCAACTTAGTGAGGTCCTAAGCAACTCAGCAAGACCCTGTCTCTAATTAAAATAAAAAAAAAAAAATTGGCTGGAGATGTGGCTCAGTGGTTAAGTACCTCTGGGTTCAATCCCTGGTACCAAAAAAAAAAAAAAGATTACTGTGTTTGAGCCAGGAGTGGTGGTTTACACCTGTTATTCCAGCTACTTGGAAGGCTGAAGGTGCACACCTGTAATTCCAGCAAGTCAGGAGGCTGAGGCANTTCTTTTTGCCCTAGTAAATATATAGCTATATACTCATTATATTTAATTAAGTGAAGATAATTGTTTATTTGTTGTTCCCCTCTTTCTTTTTTTCTTTTCTAGAGACCCACAAGCATTGAACTATTTTCAAGTGTACGGTTCAGTAGTGTGTATACCCATATTGTCTTCACTTTATTTTAAATGGCTGTTGCTTCTTTATTATTTCCTTTTACAATATTTGGCATGTTCCATAAAAGACTACTAGACAGTGGAGTGTGTCTTATTTATCACTGTGTTCAGTTCTCTTCTTACCATGTGCTATTATCTCTAGTTAAAATGCCTATTTCCTAATAGCTCCTTGAGGACAGAAACTAACCCACAAGTGAGCTTAGTAAATGTTTTACTTAAATAAAATGTTTTACTTTTTTTTAAATATATTTTTTTTAGATGTTGATGGATCTTTAGTCATTTATTTAAATGCGGTGCTGAGAATCGAACTCAGGGCCTCACACATGCTAGGCAAGTGCTCTACCACTGAGCCACAACTCCAGCCCCAATAAAATGTTTTACTTTTAAAAAGAACACTTAAGTGGAGTTTTCTTTTCTTTTTTTTTTTTTTAGGTTTTTTTGTTGTTGTTGTTAATTTAAAGAAATGTTGTTAAAAACATTAGTGGTTTTAAAAACATGTTAATATGTTGATTACTTTGAAGAAATTAAATGGCTAGGTATGGTGCACACCTGTAATCCCAGCTGCTCAGGAGGCTAAGGTAGAAGGATCACAAGTTTGAGGATAGCCTTTGCAAACCTATCTCAACAAAAATTTAAAAAGTGTCAGGGATGCAGTTCAGTAGAAGAATGCCTCTGGGTTCAATCACCAGTACCACCAAGGAGGGAAAAAAAAAAATCAATGACCATTCACTCATTTTGTTAGAACCTTGTTTTATCTGGACTGTTCTTGCTGGCACACCTTGTAGACCCCTTGTAGAATAACATCCTTCACTTGGACTTCTGGGGTACAAAGGACTAGAAAGAAAAACTGTCTCCTAATACATAACAACTCTAGATTTGAGTCCCACTCCCTTGGACTGGAAGCCACTTTATTTATATGTGGTGCTGAGAATCGAACCTAGTGCCTCACACATGCTAGATAAACGCTCTACCACTGAGCCACACCCCAGCCCCTGGAAGCCACTTTAAAAAAATAAAATCTTAGGTGCTTGGAGTGTAGCTCAGTGGTAGAGCATGTACTTAGCATGCACAAGGCCTGGGTTCTATCCCCAGCTCCAAAAAAATAAAAATAACTAAAGTCTATGTCAGTATCTCAAAATCATGGAGCTGAACTACAGGTATTATTCAGCACTCATGTTATTTATCTGTTCCCTACAAAATAATTTACCAGAGCAATGAAAGTATAGACTTACAGTGTTTAGAAAACAAAGTGAGTAGTTTAAAGACTTGTACCTGAAAAATAGATTGTTATGCTTTATTTGTATTCAAAAGTGAGATTAATTTTTGTGCATTTCTTTCAAAGGCTGGATATGCCATATAATACCTTCTTATTTTTTCAGAATGCTGATCCTAAATCATCCCTCAAAGGTGTAAGCAACCAGCTTGGAGAAGGGCCCAGTGATGGACTGCCACTTTCAAGTAGCCTTCAGTTTCTTGAAGATGAACTTGAGTCTTCTCCTCTTCCTGATCTCAGTGAGGACCAACCTTTTGACATTCTTCAGAAATCCTTGCAGGAGGCTAATATCACTGAACAGACATTGGCAGAAGAGGCATATTTAGATGCCAGTATAGGTTCAAGCCAACAGTTTGCACAAGCTCAGCTTCATCCTTCTTCATCAGCATCCTTTACTCAGGCTTCTAATGTTTCTAATTACTCAGGTCAGACGCTGCAGCCTATAGGGGTGACTCACGTGCCTGTTGGTGCATCATTTGCAAGCAATACAGTAGGTGTGCAACATGGCTTTATGCAACACGTGGGGATCAGTGTTCCCAGCCAGCATTTGTCAAATAGCAGTCAGATTAGTGGTTCTGGTCAAATACAATTAATTGGGTCATTTGGTAATCAACCTTCCATGATGACTATTAATAATCTAGATGGATCTCAAATTATATTAAAGGGCAGTGGACAGCAAGCCCCATCAAATGTGAGTGGAGGGCTTCTGGTTCATAGACAGACTCCTAATGGCAACTCTTTGTTTGGTAACTCCAGTTCCAGTCCAGTAGCACAGCCCGTTACCGTTCCATTTAACAGCACAAATTTTCAAACATCTTTACCTGTGCATAACATCATCATACAAAGGGGTCTTGCACCAAACTCAAATAAAGTCCCAATTAATATACAGCCAAAGCCTATCCAGATGGGTCAGCAAAATACATACAATGTGAACAATTTGGGAATTCAGCAGCATCACGTACAACAAGGGATCTCTTTTGCCTCTGCAAGCTCACCCCAGGGCTCAGTAGTTGGTCCACACATGTCTGTGAACATTGTCAACCAACAGAACACAAGAAAGCCCGTCACCTCACAGGCAGTGAGCAGCACTGGGGGTAGTATCGTTATTCATTCCCCCATGGGCCAGCCTCATACACCCCAAAGTCAGTTCCTCATACCTACAAGCCTTTCCGTCAGTTCCAACTCGGTACATCATGTCCAGACCATTAATGGGCAACTTCTTCAGACTCAACCTTCTCAGCTCATTTCTGGCCAAGTGGCCTCGGAGCATGTCATGTTGAATAGGAATTCTTCCAACATGCTCAGGACCAACCAACCATATTCTGGACAGATGATAAACAACCAGAATACTGCCGTCCAGTTAGTGTCGGGGCAAACATTCGCCACCTCTGGAAGTCCAGTAATAGTCAATCATGCCTCTCCTCAGATTGTTGGTGGGCAGATGCCCTTGCAGCAAGCGTCACCAACTGTATTACACCTGTCACCTGGGCAGAGCAGCGTTTCCCAAGGAAGACCAGGCTTCACTACCATGCCCTCTGCAACAAGCATGTCAGGACCTAGTCGGTTCCCTGCTGTTAGTTCAGGCAACACTGCCCATCCTAGCCTTGGGTCTGTGGTTCAATCTGGTGCATCAGGATCAAACTTTACGGGAGACCCGCTGACCCAGCCAAACAGGACTCCAATACCAGTCAGCGTGTCTCATCGTCTTCCAGTTTCTTCTTCCAAATCTACCAGCACCTTCAGTAACACACCTGGAACAGGAACCCAGCAACAGTTCTTCTGTCAGGTAATGCTTTTTTTTTTTTCCTTCAAATAAATGTCTGACAGATTATAGAATGGAAGAATAGAATGCATACTCAAATATAATTTTTATCTTAGGCTCCCAATTTGTTAACTTAAAATGCTCGGTTTATGATCAATTGTGTTTTATCTTCATGATTAAAATATTTTATCCAGCATAACATTTTGGTTTAGAGTTTCTGGAGACAGACTTTGGCATCTGAATCTAGATTTTCTGATGTGGAGCCAGTTAATTAACTTTCTTCTTCAGTGAAATGGGCATATAACGACATTACCATCCCATGGTGTTATTGGCAGGATTCAATGAGATAATCCCCACAAACCATTTGCATAGTCTTGGCAGATAGCAAGTACTCAGCAGGGGCCAGTATTTATATTTGTACGTACTTGATGAAATGCATTATGGGCATTTAAGAAGAAAGATTATTTTAGATTATTTATATATATCACATAGCAGGCCACTCAGTCTTTGACAGTGAACTAGGTGGAATGTTTTAGCTGCTTCTTGGATGCCAACCAGAAAGGCTCAGGGATTCAGTAGGACTCAACAGTGGCCCCACACTAGAGGGAAGCACTTAGAGGGAGAGAATCTGGGCATTCTCATTTGACCAGGTACCTGAGCCTGCTCTTACCATGCCATTGTGCAGGTAAATTACTATGGTAATTGGTGACACCGCACAAGGATTAAGTTTCTTAAAAGGGACTGATCATCAGCTTCAGTCCTTCATTGTCATTAACTGACCCTTTTACTCCTCTGCTTTCGGTTCCCACTCATTTGGAGCATATTCTGTATTTCCAGCTCCTCTCCTTCCCAGCTAGGAGGCCCTTTTCTATACCCCGCTTCTACCCTCCTCAGTTCTCCATTTCCACTGCCTTTCTCTTCCACATTCAGAAATTTCAAGAATTTTATATATAATGAATGGATATTATTCAGCAGTAAAAGAGAATAAAATCATGGCATTTGCAGGTAAATGGATGGCATTGGAGAAGATAATGATAAGTGAAGTTAGCCAATCCCAATAGTTCCCAATAGTGCTGCTATAAACATTGATGTGGCTGTGTCCCTGTAATATGCTGGTTTTAAGTCCTTTGAGTATAGTGCGAGGAGAGGGATAGCTGGGTCAAATGGTGGTTCCATTCCCAGTTTCCAAGGAATCTCCATACTGCTTTCCATATTGGCTTCACCAATTTGCAGTCCCACCAGCAATGTATGAGTATGCCTTTTCCCCCACATCCTTGCCAACACATATTATTGTTTGTCTTCATAATAGCTGCCATTCTGACTGGAGTGAGATGGTGTCTTAGAGTAGTTTTGATTTGCATTTCCCTAATTGCTAGAGATGATGATCATTTTTTCATATATTTCTTGATTGATTGTATATCCTCTTCTGAGAAGTGTCTGTTCAGGTCCTTGGCCCATTTATTAACTGGATTATTTGTTTTTTTGGTGCTTAGCTTTTTGAGTTCTTTATATACCCTAGAGATTAGTGCTGTATCTGATGTGTGAGGGGTAAAAATTTGCTCCCAAGATGTAGGCTCTCTATTCACCTCACAGATTGTTTCTTTTGCTGAGAAGAAACTTTATACTTTGAATCCATCCCATTTATTGATTCTTGGTTTTAATTCTTGTGCTATAGGAGTCTTATTAAGGAAGTTGGGGCCTAATCCCACAGGATAAAGATTAGGGCCTACTTTTTCTTCTATTAGACACAGAATCTCTGGTTTAATTCCTAGGTTCTTGATCCACTTTGAGTTGAATTTTGTGCATGGTGAAAGATAGGGGTTTAATTTCATTTTGTTGCATATGGATTTCCAGTTTTTCTAGCACCATTTGTTGAAGGCTATCTTTTCTCCAATGCATGTTTTTGTCACCTTTATATAATATAAGATAATTATAATTTTGTAGGTTAGTCTCTGTGTCCTCTATTCTGTATCATCCATCTACCAGTCTGTTTTGGTGCCAATACCATGCTGTTTTTGTTACTATTGCTCTGTAGTATAGTTTAAGGTCTGGCATAGTGATGCCACCGCTTCACTCTTCTTGCTATGGATTGGTTTAGCTATTCTGGGTCTCTTATTTTTCCAGATGAATTTCATGATTGCTTTTTCTATTTCTATGAGGAATGCCATTGGGATTTTGATCAGAATTAAAAAGTTCCACCAGAAAACTTCTAGAACTAGTAAATGAATTCAGCAAAGTAGCAGGATATAAAATCAACACCCATAAATCAAAGGCATTTCTGTATACAGTGAAAAATCCTCTGAGAGGGAAATGAGGAAAACTACCCCATTTGCAATAGCTCAAAAAAAAAAAAAATACTTAGGAATCAACTTAATGAAAGAGGTGAAAGATCTATACAATGAAAACTACAGAACCCTAAAGAAAGAAATCAAAGAAGACCTTAGAAGATGGAAAGATGTACCTTGCTTTTGGATAGGCAGAGTTAATATCATCACTATTCTACTCTAAGGAAGAGATTTTTCCTTCTCTTCCCTTTACATGTTTGATTGTTTATATCAGTTGAGCACATAGATTCTTACTCATGGATTTTACTCAGTGAGTTATAAACTGTTGTAATCATTTATTTTGAGGCTCAAATCAACACAAATTTGGCCAATGGGCACCCCTCCAAATTGGCTGCTGATCTTTCTGACATGTTTCTGTGGTGCTTTGAGCACTTACTTTGATTTCTGGCAAAACAAAATGTTCCCTGTTATCTGGGCATGGTGGTACTTGCCTGCAATCCCAACGACTTGGAAAGCTGAGGCAGGAGGATTGCAAATTTGAGACCAGCCTTAGCAACTTAGCAAGACCCTGTCTCAAAATAAAAAATTAAAAAAAAGAAAAAGATGTTCCATATTCATCTTTTAAATTCTGTGACCCTTTCCTAGAATCAACAATTTCTATAAGGAGATTTACTCCTCCTTCTGGAGAATAATATTTAGAAAGCAAGGTCTGAGCACTCTGTAAGTTCAAAGCTACTGAGGTCATCTCAACTGGTAAATACGTTTATTTGTACATATGCAATACTCAATATTCATATGTATTTATCAATGTATAATTATTAGCTATGAGTTTATGTTGATACTTCTAATTATATCCTACAACTACTGGATTCACTCAAGCCTCTTTCTTTTCTGTACTCGTAGCTTCCTTTTCTAAAAGCAATAAAGACAGGTCCACAATATATTTGTTTGCTCAATCCTAGAATTGTAGTAAGTAGTTTTAGAATTGTTATTTTTTAAAAAAATATATATCTTTTATAACTTTTTATTTTATTTATTTATTTTGTATGTGGTGCTAAGAGTCAAACCCAGGGCCTCACACTTGCTAAGCAAGCATTCCTACCACTGAGCCACAACCCCAGCCCCTAGAATTGTTAATCCATGTTTTTCATCATTATGAATATAGATCTACTAATTAGACTTCAATATTGTTTCATAGTGCTGTCTTTAGCTTAAGAATTTATAGTGAAAATACTGTATTCAAAGTTATTTGGGTTCATTGTTTTGGAGTTTTTTGTTTTGTTGTTTTGTTTTGGTTTGTTTTTTTGTTTTTGTTTTTGTTTTTGTTTTTGGTACTGGGAATTGAACCCAGGGCCTTGCACCATGTGCTAGGCAAAGTGCTGTACCACTGAGCTACATTTCCAGCATATTTTTTTTTTCTCTTTTTTTTTTTTTTTTTAGACAAAGTCTCACTAAGTTGCATAGGCTGACCTTGAATTTTCAATCTTCCTTCCTCAGCCTCTGGAATAATGGGTTTACAGGAGTGTCCCACCACACCTGGCTACTTAATTCCTGGGAACACATCAGCCATTAGCATGGCAGCACAGTTGGGGCTGCACAGAACATAGACCTGGACTGAACTCCCTCCTCCCCTATGTTAGTTAGCTTTTTGCCTTTGGGAGAAAAGTCATCGTAGAGGAAGAAAGATTTATTTTGACTCAAAGTCTCTGACACCTGAGTCCATAGTCAGCTGATTCTATTTGTAGTTTCTAAGCCTGAGGCAAGGCAGAAAAGATTCCAGTGAAAGAACTTGGCAGAGCAAAGCTGCTCACCTCAGGGTAGCTGGGAAGCAGAAAGATGAAGGGGCTAGGGACAAGAACTGTCCTTCTTCCTGGGCATGCCCCCAGTAACCTATTTCCTCCACTAGACCCCATTTTTTACGGTTTACACCATCTCCCAATAATGCCATCAGCTATGAGACCATGGAAATGATCTATGGATTAGTCCACTAATGAGGTCAGATCCCTCGTGATTCAGTCACATCCCGAGACCCTCACCTCTGATTATTGCTGCATTAGGGACCAAACTGTCAACTCATGAGTCCTTAGAGGGCATTTCAGACCTAAACCTTAACATCCACCATGCCTGCCTTCCCTGTCACTTTGCACCCTCCCCCAAATTCACTTTTCTTCCTGTTTTCACACACATAAGCAGATACATACATATTTTTTATTTCCCCTTCTTTCTTATTCAAAATGAAGCATAACATAGATACTCTTAAATTGCAGAAAGTTTTCTAAAAATCCCGTATGTCCAATAATAAGGGAATGATTTGAAATGATAAAATACTATGTAGCCATTTAACAGGTTTCCAAATAAATTTGGGTACAGGTTTACAAATAATTTTCAGTGATAAATGCACATGTAATTGTAAAATATTTTTAAAAATGGTTTACTCTTTTAGAAAAATGTTGAAGAAAGCCAGGTGTGGTGGTACACACTTTAATCCCAGAGAATGGGGAGACTGAGGCAGGAGGATGGCAAGTTTGAAGCTAGCTTGGCAATTTAGTGAAACCCTATTTCAAAATAAAAAAGGCTGAGGATGTGGCTCAGTGGAAGAGTGCCTCTGGGCTCAATCCCTAGTTCCACAAAAAGCAAATAAGAAAATTGATGAGGAGAGACAATGTAGTGAACTGGAAAACTGAAAACACTCTTACTTAAGAAACACTCAGAACTTGGTTAGGAGAAAGTATACAAAACCTTAACTGCAATGTCCTGTGGCAGGATATAAGTTAGCTAAATTTCCTTCTAATTTTAAAAACTTATCCCTCACAGAGAAAATGATTCCCAGACAGCATTTATCAAACTTATTTATTTATTTATTTTGGTACCAGGAATTCAGGGGCACTCAACCCACTGAGCCACATCCCCAGCCCTATTTTATATTTTCTTTAGAGATAGGGTCTCACTGAGTTGCTTAGCGCCTTGCTGTTGCTGAGGCTGGCTTTGAACTCGTGATCCTCCTGCCTCAGCCTCCAAAGCCCCTGGGATTACAGGCATGAGCAACCATGCCTGGTGCATTTCTTAAAAATAAGTAAACCATGCAGTTGGTAAAAATGTAAAACAGTTGCTAAATAGTTCAGAAAAAAAGCAGGTCTTCCCTCCAGTCCCACAGTTTCTTCCTGAAGTCTCCTGTTTTTAGGTTATTTCTATTTTCCCAGACATAGCCTCTGCTTTTGTTGTACAGAGGACATGGGGGGGGGGAATATATATATATAATATAATCTGTAATATACCATAGATATTTTCGATCACTTGAGTATCATTTTCTATCAGTATGTATTGATCTGCTTTATTGTTATTATGATTAATTATACTAATCAGCTACAGTATGGTCCTCCCCCCCCCCTTTTTTTTTGGCCAGATAATAATGCTTCAAAGGGGGAAAATCTCATACTCACAAAAGTTTCAGTTGTTCAAAGCTAATAAGAAATCTACACAGGCAGCTTCAAAGTAATTTTTTGTGACTTTTTAATGCCAAAAAAGTACCAGAAACTAGGCCAGTGGTATTAATTCAAGTGTGCTCCCACTGTCACTTTTGGGGAACAGGTGTATTGATGAAAGGGATGATAGCCTTGGAGGTGGCATGAATTGGAAGAGTAGTATGTAGATCACAACCCCCACAGCATCTGAAACACCAATAGGGACTCTTACTTTATAATTTGTGTGTAAATTTTTGTATGAATTGTAAGTATGGCAATGAACTAAAGTACCATTATCAGAGACCTTTGGTGTTTATCTCTTTGAGGAAATTGAATTCAGCAAGTTTTAATACTATAAAGGGCTAATATTAGGGCCAAGTTTTTACATGTAATTATTATTTGTTTTCAATATTAATAATATATATTAACTTGATTCTAAAAATCGCATGGTACAGAAAAGTGCCTACCCAGCCACCCAGTTACTTGCAGACAACCAGTGTAACCAGTTTCTTGGGGTATGAACCTAAGTCTCCTCCCTATCTTTGTAATGGGAAAACTTTCAAACACTTGGGAATTTGGAACAATACAGTGAGCCCACTTACCTAGAGTCATTAGTAGTTTATATTAGATTTCTTTGATTTGAGCCAGTAATGTTGTCTATGCCAGTTTTGCACTATAGAATCCAATCAGAGAACACTGGTTTCATTTAGTTGTCACCTCTCTTTAGTGTATAACAGCCCCATCAATAGTGTAGAGTAGCCCTCAATAGGGAGTTTTCTAATTGTTTCCTCCTCATTAAAGCCCCTCTGGCATAATAGCTTGGGCAAGACACATAATGTCAGTTTGTCCCATTATTGGTAATGCTGAATATTGGTGATGCCTTGCCCGGTTTCTCCTCAAGGTACTTGCTCCTTTTGTGAAGAAATGATCTCTAGGATTGTGCTTTGAAACCAAGTGACTATCATGTGTCTTATGTCCCAGGGATCTGAGACATCTTTTTTTTCCTGGTACTGGGGATTGAACTCAGGGGTGCCCTAGCCCTTTTGATTTTTTATTTTAAGACAAGATCTCACTAAATTGATTAGTCTGGCACTGAATTTGCTATTCTCCTGCCCCAGCCTCCCAAGCAGCTAAGCAGTGCCACCATGCCCTCCTTATGTCAACTTTGATGGCCTTCAATAAATATTATAATTGATGGTTTCAAAAATGGTGATTTTTTTTTAAATTGTTCTACCCTATCTACATTTATTGACTGAGATTTTACCATAAAGAGAATCTTTTTTTACCAGGTGTGGTGGTACATGAGGCAGGAGATCACGAGTTCAAAGCCAGCCTCAGCAAAAGCAAGGCACTAAGCAACTCAGTGAAACCCTGTCTCTAAATGAAATACAAAATAGGGCTGGGGATGTGGCTCAATGTCAAGTGCCCCTGAATTCAATCCCTTATACAAAAAGGCTTTTTCTTCTTCTCCTTTCTTTCTTTCTTTTTTTTTTTTTTAAAGTAACATTATGAACTCACACATTTGCTTTTAGGAATTTTGCATTCATTTTAAATTTTTTTTATTATGAAAAATTCTAACATGAACAGAGTAGTTAAAACAGTGTAATGAGCCCCACACTCAATTAGCTACAGCACTTACTAGCCCATGGCTGCTCTTGTCTCACCCCTACTCTACCCATTGTCCCCCTGTGCAGTGCTATTTTGAAGCTAATCCTGACATACTGGTTCATCTGTAAGAGTTTAATGTGTATTTCTAAAAGTTCATATGTTCTTTTATATATGAATGTCTTGTAATCTATTGCTTTCCTTTTAGATACTCAAATTGTCCCAAATTTGATCATGGAGGCCTGTGGGCTTCTGTACTTTTTCTCTGTACATGACTCCTTCTCTGAGCACTTTCTTGCTTTTTGGCACAAGATATTGTAGGCTTACCCATTCTCCAAGGAGCCCAGTGAATTTAAGTCTTAATGCTGAGAGTAACTTATAGGTTTTACACTCTCATAAATGGATTAAAAATTTAATGTGGGCTGGGGTTGTGGCTCAGCCGTAGAGCACTCACCTAGCATGTGTGAGGCCCTGGGTTTAATCCTCAGCACTACATAAAGATAAATCAAATAAAAAACAAAGGTATTGTGTACAACTAAAAGAAATAAATTTTTAAAAAATTTAAAGTCAATGATTAAAGCGTGACTTACAAGAGTTTAGCCTATCAAACAAAAGTAAACCCATTATTACAGATCCAAAACTCTTTAGATCTATAGATTTAAAATTCTTTGAGATTAGCTGAGCCCATGTTGCCTACAGCACCTACAGCACAGTGGGTATGGGAGTGCAGGAGGGAGTAAGGCTAAATTCTCTACTCAAGTCTGCAGCCCCGCCTGCGCCTCCCCAATTCCCTGTCTCCCTCCAACCCCGCCTGCCTGCCTTACTATGGAATTTCAGATATTCAGACATATTTCAAAAGCTAAATATTCTTGTTGGGTGTGATGCACACATCTGTAATCCCAGGTCCTTGGGAGGCTGAGGCACAATGATTGCCAAGTTCAAGACCAGCCTTGACAACTTAGAAAGACTCTGTTTCAAATAAAAATAAAAAGGGCTGGGGATGTAGCTCAGTGGTAGAGCATCCCTGAATTCAGTCCCCAGCACCACACACAAAAAAAATCTAGATATTCTTATTTTCTTCTCCTACATTTTTTCTTTTTTTGAGGGAGCTAGGTTGGGGGTAGGGACTGCCTGAGATTGGGCGGGGGGCTGCCTGAGATTGAACCCAGGGGCACTTAACCACTGAGCCACATCTTCAGTCCTTTTTAATTTTTGAGACAGGATCTCACTAAGTTGCTGAAGCTAGCCTCAAACTTGCGATCCTCTTGCCTTAGCCTCCCAATTTTCTGGGCTTATAGGTATCATCACCACACCAGACTCTCCTATACCTTTATAAATTACCAAGTCTTATAAAATTCTTCTTTGAAAATATCTCACATCCATTCTTTCCAATAATAGTGAAAATAATCATTTTATTAACAATGACAGAGACAGTGCTGGAGCTGTACATGTTCTTTCTAAACCTTTCCTCTTCTTTCTATAAGTAGTGATGTTAGTCCCATGTCATAATAGAGAAGGTAGAGGTTCAGAGCATGGATGATTTAAGGAAGTCTTTAAGAGGGAATGAAATGTATTGGAAAAACGAGTTGGCTCAGTAGTCAGAGGTGAGTTGTTTATTCTGCTCTGCCAGTGAGTGGTTCTGTGGGCTAAGCTCTTAAACTTGCTGAGCCCTGATTTTCTCTTCTCTAAAATGAGGAACTCTAGCTGAGCAATAGAATACTCAGGGAGCTTTAAAAAAATATGGATCCCGGAACCTCACCCCTGTAACTTCTGATTTAAACAGCCTGGAGGAAAGGTTAATGCCTTTCCTCTGCATTTTCTAAAAGCTCCCCAAGTGATTCTCAGTTGCAGCCAGGGTAGAGAACCAGCAGTCTAGATGATCTCCACAGTCCACTACATTCCTACCATCCCCTAATTAGACAACTGTAGTAATTGTCTAGGTGATAAATCCTCTTTCATGGATTTACACCACATTAGTCTCCTAAAACATTTGCTTGGTGACTGAACCAAATCATCTGGGAGCTTCCTGTTCCTACCTGCAGTCAGATTTCACTGGTCAAAGCCCTCCATTCAGCATGGTCCCCTAAATAGGCCAGGCACATTGTGAGTTCAAACCTTTACTGACTGGTATCCACTGTGTGTTCTTTTCCATCTTATCTCAATTTTTCTTTCCTTCAGGGCCTTACCCCTGAACTTGTGATTGCTTGGCCACAGGGAAATAATAAGGATGACACACAGGATCCTGACAGACACACTCAGGTTCACTGAAGTAAAAAAAATGGGAAGAGATTTTAACTTCAGTGGAAGTTATTGAGTTTGGTTTGGGATGTGGTTGTCAAGTATGAGGTTCCTGAAGGACAACCAGGTTGGATGACAAATAGCTATATATGCTAAAGTTTAAGGACATAAATATGGGCTAAAATAGGATTGATCAGTATATAAATTGTAATCCTGGCAGTGGGAGTAGATGAGGTAGACCAGAGTTAGTATATCAATAGATAAAATAGTCAACCAGAAGAGAAACCCCAGAACATCTTAACATATAGGGGGTGGACACAGAAAGAGAGTGAGGAAGAGTAAAGCCAGGAGGGATCAGACTCTTGGGTGATGAGAAAAGAGAATAGTGCAGGTGGGAGGGAAGAAGAGTAGAGCATCATTGAGATAAGGACTGGGAGGTTTCTAATAGATTTAGCAACTAACTTGGAAACTGCTGGTGTCCTTGGTAAGACAATTTCCGAGGAATTGTAGCCGCAGAAGCCAGACTGCAATGCAAGTAATGAGCATAGGCACCTTTCAGAGAAATGGAGGTTACGGATGGTGTAGTAGCTATGAGGATGTGTGGGATCAAGGGGAAAAAAAATTTAAATGGGAAACACTTGAAGTTTTCTTCAAAGCTGATGGGTAGGAAAACATGCATTCTAGAGCATTGGCAGGATTCTCTGTAGACCATGGGAAATATGCCTCTTCCATCGTAAAGAGAGGGAAGGAAAAGATGACTGTGGCCATGCAGTTTATAGTTTGTTAGTAGAAAGTCTCATCTTTCTCCTAGGCTTGAAGATAATGAAATAGTATTCAAAGCAAAACTGACTAGGAGGACGAAAAGTTTCCTAGATGGTCATGAGGCTCAGCTAATCCTGAATACCATAATTTTGATACGCTACTGATCTGTTGTGTTTCAAGGGCCTGTGTGTTTTTGGGATGGTAAACTTTCAGAGGGAAAGGCTGTGATTGGTACCCTTTGGCTGCCTTCCCTGTAGTCACCACAATGGTGTGAACACTGTAAATAGTCAGATGTCTTATAAAAGTATTGCAGCTATCAGAAACATACCCTGATGTGTTTATGAGAATATGTTCTATGAATAAGCTCAGGTCCAGGAAATATAGTGCAATTTTTTTTTTAAATATTTATTAGTTGTTGGTGGACCTTTATTTATTTTTATGTGGTGATGAGAATCAAACCCAGTGCCTCACGCATGCTAGGCAAGCACTGTACCACTGAGCCACAACTCCATCCCTAGTACAATTCTTTATAAGGGTCAGAAACCAGACTCTCCTGCTCTCTGGGACCCTTTAGAATAACATGGCCTCTTCTCTGTTCTTTATTATTTTCTCTGACCAATTTCCTAGACCAATTACCACCCAAAGCTGTCTACATTATTTCAAGTAAAGCATTTAACAGTCACTGGCAAGTACAGTGATTTTCAAGACTTAACAATGCATCAGAATCAACTGGAGAGCTTTTAAAAACTGTAAATTCCTAAGCATAACATTGAATTTCTGAATCAATTTTTGTGGTTAGAACCCAGAAAGTCCATTTTTCAGAAGCTCCTTGGGTAATCTTGATGTAACTCACATTTGAGAACCACTGCCCTTTTAAGTCCATCTCTCACCCCAGTTCTCAGAGAGTGTGATGTGACCTTTAGTGCTTTAGTTAGCCATGGCCAGAGGCAGCACAAGGAAGCAGCTTCCTAGGGCCTCTGCTGCTCTTTACAGAGGCCTTTGTATAAGTTAAGGGAAAGTGCCCTTTTGAATCAAAATACAAAAAAGATACCCCTCTGGGTAATAAACTGCTCTATTGGCATGCTTGACAATTTTAGATGGGGACAAGGTATCCCTTCCATAGATTTTAACTCTTAACTACCCTCTGGAGGTAATCAACCGGGTGGGTTTTGTTTTCTTATATTGCATTAGCTAGAACTTCCTGGTTGATGTTGAAAGCAGTGGTAAGAGGGGACATTCTTGCTTTGTTCTTGATCTTAGCAGGAAAGCTTCAAGTTTCTCACCATTAAATATGTTAGCTGGGCATGGTGGGACGTGCCTGTAGTCCCAGCTTCTCTGGATGCTTAGGCAGGAGGATCACTTGAGCCCAGGAGATCAAGGCCAGCCTGGGCAACACATCAAGAGCCATCTCAAAAAACAAACAAGTAAGTCCTGATGGGCTGTGGGTGTAGCTCAGTGGTAAAGCACCTGCCTTGCATGCACAAGGCCCTGGGTTCAGTCCCAAGCACCTAAAAATAATAAGAAGTAGGTTAACTGTAACTTTTATTGTAGATATTTGTATCAAGTTGGAAGAGTTCCCATCTATCCTTAGTTTGCTAACATTTGTTGTTTTTGTTTTCATGAATGAGTGTTGTATTTTCTCAAATACTTTTTCTGCATCTGTTGATACGACCTTGTGATTTTTCTTTGTTAGCCTATTGAGATACATACTTTTTTTTTTTTTTTTTTTTTTTTTTTTTTTTGTGATACCACAGACCAAGCCCAGGGTCTTACCCTTGCCAGGAAAGTGCTCTACCACTGAACCACATCCCCAGCCCGTCTTCCTCCTTCTTCCTTCCTTCCTTCCTTCCTTTGTTTCTTCCTTCCTTTCTACTTATTTTTGGTACCAGAGATTAAGCCCAGGGACACTTTACTACTAAGCTACATCCCCAGCCCTTTTTTTATATTCTGTATTTTGACACAGGGTCTTGCTAAGTTGCTTAGGGCCTCACTAAGTTGCTGAGGCTAGTTTTGAACTTGCAATCCTCCTGCCTCAGTCTCTAAAGCCGTTGGGATCACAAGGTGTGCACCACCATACCCAGCTTCTTTAGCCTATTTATATGATAGTTTATATTAATTGAGTCCCTTTTTGTTTGTACTGGAGGTTGAACTCAGGAGTGTTTTACCCCCAGCTCCTTTTTATTTTTTCACCAGGTTGCTAAGACTGACGTTAAACTTGCTATCCTCCTATCTCAGGCTCCCATGTAGCTAGGATTACAGGCCTGCACCACTGTGCTTAGCCATTAAATTGATTCTTAAATAAGCCAACTTTGCATGTCTTGCATAAGTTCCAGTTGGTCGTGATATGTCATTCTTTTTTATATGATACTAAATTTTATTTGCTAACATTTTGTTGAGGATCTTTGCATCTATATTTAAGAGAAATACTGGTCTGTATTTTTATGTTCTTATAAAATCTTTTTCTGGTTTTGGTATTAGGGTAATGCTGACCTCATAAAATAAGTTATGAAGTTTTCCCTTTGTTTCTGGAAGAGATTATAGAGAATTAGATTTCTTCCTTAAATATTTGGTAGAATTCACCTATGAACCCCTTTGAGCATGGTGCTTTCTGTTTTGGAGGTTAATTTTGATTAACTTTATTTAATGCATATAAGCCTATTAAAATTATCTTATTTCTTATGTGAGTTTTGGCAGATTATATCTTTCAAGGAATTAGTCAATTTCATCTTAGTTATCAGATTCATGAATTCATTTTTTTTTTCCTTTTTATGGTGCTGGGGATTGAACCCAGGGCCTCACAGATGTTAGTCAAGCACTCTACCACTAAGCTATACACCCCATCCTATTATTATTTTAATATCCATGGAATATGAGGTGATGTCCCCTCTTTCATTTCTAATGTGATTAATTTGTGTCTTCTGTCTTTTTTCTTAGCTTGGCTAGAGGCCAATTTTATTGACCTTTTCAAAGAATCAGCTTTTAATTTCATTGATTTTTCAGTGTCAGTTTCCTTTCTTCAGTTTCATTGATTTTTGCTATAATTTTTATTATTTCTTTTCTGCTACTTTCTTTGGATTTTTTCTCTTCTTTTTATAGTTTCTTAAGGTGACTGATTTTAGATTGTCTTTTCTAATATATACATTAAATGCTATAGCTTTCCATCTAATCACTGCATTTGCTGCATTCTACCAATTTGTTTGTTTGTATGATAGGGGTCTTACCATGTTGTGGAGGCTGGCCTCGAACTTCACATTCTTCCTGTCTCAGCCTCTCAGATAATTGGGATTACAGGCATGTGCCTGCCACTGCATCCAGCTTCACCCCCAAAATTTGTCAAATTGTATTTTCATTTCCAATACTTAAAAATATTTTAAAATTTCTTTTGAGAAATTGAGGAAGGACAAGAAAATACTCATGAGAAATGGAAGGAGGCCAAAGTCATCCTTTTGTGAAAAACTCACTCTCTCAATAGTGGCATTAATCCATTCATGAAGACAAAGCCCTCATGACCTCATTGCCCTTTGAATGGGAACTTTGACATTCAAACCAAAGAATCCCACCCCATGGCCCCCAGAATTTATGTCCTTCTCACATTTATTCTATCCCAAACAGCCCAAAAACTCTTTTAACTCACTCCAGCACCAACTTAAAAGTGAAAAATGCAGAACCTTACCTGAGTCAGATATGCCTGACACTAAAGGCATGATTCATCCTCAGGCAAATTCCTTTCCAGCTGTGAGTCTGTAAAATTAAACAAGTAATATGCTTCCAAAATACAGTGGTACAACGGACATAGAATAGACATTCCCATTCCAAAAGAGAAATAGAAAAGGGAAAAGGGTGACTGGTTCCAAGTAAGTCCAGAACCCAACAAGTACAACATTAAACCTTAAAGCTGCAAGAGTCTTAATCACTTTGTATGCTTCTTCCTGTCACCCTTGAGTAGAAGTTGGGTCATCTAAGGCTTGGGCAGCCCCACCTATAACTTTACAAGGCTCAGCCCATGAAGTAGCTCTCAAGGGTTGGAGCCTCTTGTCTTCAACTCTCCCAGCCGGTAGCTTTATAGTTCTGGAAACTTGGAGGGAGGTTTCAGCTGGGGCTTCCAGGCTATCCAGTACATCCTTTGAAATCTAGGTGGAGGCTGGCTTGGACCCACAGTCTGTATACTCTGGGTGCCGGAATTAGCACCACATAGACACCACCAAAGCTCACCACTTGTGCCTTCTAGAGTGGCTACATGAGATATATCCTTCCTGATTGAGCCATTGCTGGGACAACAGAGAAGTACTGCACTGGAAGGCAGGAACAAAGTCCCAAGGTAGCCTTGGGCAGCAAGCCTTTGAGGGCATTCCACTACTCCCCCACCACTACCAAGTCACTACCCTCCTAGAGCTCTGGGTCTGTGATAGGCAGGGTAGCCTCAGAGATGTTTGAAATGAGGAAGTAGGGTGTGCAGCTCAGTGACAGAGAATGCTTAGCATGCAGGAGCCCTGGGTTCCATCCCCAGCACCACCACCAAGAACAAAAAGGTCTCTGAAATTCCTTCAAGTTCATCCTCTATTGATTCAATGACTAGCCTCTGGCCTGGTACCCTTGCACAACAATTTTTTGTTCTTTACAAGGCCAGGCTGAACATTTTCCAAATTTTTACATCATGCTTCCCTTTTAATTATTAATTTAATCTTTTATTTCTTTCTTCTCTCATTTTTGCTATGCACAATTAAAAGAAGCAACATAGATTCTTTAATATTTTGCTTAGAAATGTCTTCCTCCAAATATCCTAGTTCATTGCTCTTAAACTCTGCCTTCTCTAAAGCCTTCAGGCATGGATACAATCAGCCAAGTTCTTTTGCTACTTTATAACAACCATGACCTTTATTCTAGTTTCCAGTACCTGGTTTCTCATTTTTGTCCAAGATCTCATGAGACTTTCCCTTGTTGTCCTTGTTTCTACCAGCATTATTGGTCTTGACCACTTACATAATCTCTAAGAAGATTCAGAATTTCCTAGAAGGGCCCTTCTTCCTATCTCAGCAAAATTAACATTCCCATTATGGCAATAGAGGTTTTTTTTTCTAGTTTACTCCTCCAAAATCTTCAGCTTCTGTCCCATTATTCAGTTCTAAAGCCACTTTGACATTTTCAGGCACTTTTCACAGTAGTACTCCACTTCTCTGGGTCAATTGTGTGTTTTAGTCCATTTTGGGCTACTGTAATAAAATACCAAGAGTGGGTGATTTATAAAGAATAGAAATTTATTTCCTCTCAGTTTTCAAGACTAAAAAGTCCAAGGTCAAGGCCAGCTTCTGGTGAAGACGTTCTTATTACATCATTCTATAGCAAATGGGTGGGAGGGCAAGAGATTGAATGCACAATTTCAGGAAGGGGACTGACATTCTTTTGTAAAGAACATACTCCTGCAGAATATTTTCTGAGCTCATATCCTGTTGTGTTGCCAAGGCTGGTCTCAATCTCACTTGGCTCAAGCAATCCTCCCACCTCAGTTTCCCTACTAGGTGGGAGTACAGGTGTGCACTCCCATGCCCAGATAATGGCATTCTTGAGGGCAAAGCCCTCATGACCTAATCACCTCTTAAAGGTCCCAACTATCAATACTGTTATATTACAGATTAAGATTCCAGTACATGAATATTGGGGGCTAGAATTGGATATTTCTTCTTGTTCTGCATAAAAAGCTAGAAGTTGGTTATTTCTCTTCCTCTGAATTAACCCCATCAGATTAGGCTTTTTGAAAATAGTGTCTCCTAGGGCAGGCCTTGTTAAGAACAGAATGCTCTGGCATATTTCAAAATGCTTCCTTTTCCCTCCCCCTGCAGGAAGCACGAGGAGATTTTTCTCCGATATTCACTATGAGGACCTGGTAGAACTCCTGGAGGTAAAACTCACAAAAGTGTGAGGGTCCCCTCTGACTAGGTCCCCCTGGAGTTTGTATCTTTCAGGCAGGCCACGCTGAGCCTCCAGCAGTTCGTTAGTTACAGCCCTTTCCCTGGTTTCTGACCTGGTAGATTGTGACTCTCCGTCTCTGTCCGCCTGTTTGTTGCCCTGTTGTACATGGCAGTGGTTTGCCCTATGGCCTCACTCCTTTGACAGATCTAGAATTCTTTTTTTTTTTCTTCTTTTTTTTTTGGTGCTGGGGATTGAACCCAGATCCTTGTACATGCAAAGCAAGCACTCTACCAACTGAGCTATATTCCCAGCCCTCTGGGGAGAATCCTTGACTTTTCAGTTTGTTTAGCCTTTAGCTGTTAGAATAAAGACCTGTGAAACTTCCTTAAATGTCAGACCAGAAACCTGAAGTCCTTGGGTATTTTCCAATCTTGCTGGCCCCAACCAATTCTTATGGCAGTGGGCACTGCCAGGTAAATTCCAGATGGTCTGCTTCATTAATGAAATGCTTGTTGTCTGATGAATATCATCTTCCTAGCATGTAATTGGCTTTTTTTAAAGTATAGGATGGAGGGAGAGAATTGATAATTTGAGTACATTGGGATATTTCTGTAGATCCACATGTTGCCAAAATCATGGGTCTACAGAGTTAAAATTGTCCATTTATATTAGTAGAACTCTTGGAGCTACATCCTCAACAAAATGCAGATGGTCACCACTTAAAGTGGTTCAGCTGAATGATTTTTTTTTTTTTTTTTTTTTTTTTTTTTTTTAAA
>NW_025999982.1:10484578-10495526 GCF_001458135.2 Marmota marmota marmota
TTTTTTTTTTTTTTTTTTTTTTTTTTACTTTAGAAAGAGTTTATTGGGCTGGGGTTGTGGCTCAGAGGTAGATCATTCACCTAGCACGTACAAGACCCTAGGTTCGATTCTCAGTACCACATAAAAATAAATAAAATAAATAAAGGTATTGTGTCCAACTACAACTAAAAAATAAACATTAAAAAAAGAAATGTCTTTATTATCCTAAAATGAGGAATATATATATACTTAAGTAGTTTTTATATTTGTGAAGGGGAAAAAAATTCTTTTTTCTTTTTGAAGTACTAGGGATTGAACAAACCAGATCAATTCCCACTGAGTTACATCCCCTTTTTACTTTTTATTTTGAGACAGAGTCTCATTAAGTTACTGAGGCTGGCCTCAAACTTGCCAGTAGCCTCAGCCTCCCAAGTAGTTGTGATTACAGGCATGTGCTACCATTCCGGGGAAGAAATGTATTTCAAGAGCAAGTTTTCTCTAAAAGTTCATGAAATCAAGATGATGACAAATTTTATTTCTGGAAAAGATAGTTCGCTGGAGCAACTTAAAATTTGGGGAAATGGGAAGAAATTGATGGCTTCTGGGGAAGTTGGGGCTGGGAGGAGGCACAGATCCCTGTGACTTATGCCTCAGTGATATTCATTTATTTCTATTTAACAGCCCTTTACTGTGTGCCTACCATGGTGCCAGGGCCTGCTCTGGGATATGACAGTGAACAAGACAGACCCAAGTCCTGCCTTCATAAGAGGACTGAGAGTGAACAGTTCACCAGTGAAATTCTATAGGCAGTATAGACCTGACAGCAGAGCTTTCTAAACATACTGTCCTGGTCCATCAAGGAGATTCCAATGTAGGAGACAGACCAAGATCCCCAGTAGATGATGATTACTGCCACCATAGCCCTACCAGTGCCACCCGCAGCCTCTGCCTCACAGTGTAACAATTGGAATGAGTATTCTAGTCCCAAGGAAAGGGGTACAGTCCAGCCATGGCAGTAGTTAGAAGATGAAAATGCACCAGTATCGATGTTCAGTACCCACACAAGCAGACAAGGAGATTTTAAAAACACTTATCCCGAAACATACTCCGAGAGGAATCATCCTGGTTTTTTTTGTTGTTGTTGTTGTTAATATTTATTTTTTAGTTGTAGTTGGACACAATAACTTATTTAATTTATTTATTTATGGTGCTGAGGATTGAACCCAGGGCCTCACACATGCTAGGAGGGTGCTTGGCCACTGAGCCACAACCCCAGCCCCTCATCTTGTTTTTTTGTTTTGTTTTGTTTTATTTTGTTTTTTGTACTGGGGATTGAACTTGGGCACTCAACCACTGAGTCACATCCCCAGCCCTATTTTGTATTTTATTTAGAGACAGGGTCTCACTGAGTTGACTAGAGTCTTGCCACTGCTACAGCTGGCTTTGACCTTGCAATCCTTTAGCCTCCTGAGCCGCTGGGATTATAGGCTTGTGCCACCTCGCCAGACTCATCCTATTTTAATAGGCTGTACACTACTGTATAAAAATATCCTCAAATGATAGAAAATTCTTAGGCTTTGATGCTAGATTATTCTTTTGTTTTCTTTTAAACTTTTGTATTCTGAAATAGGAAACACTTAGAAAAATGCATAAAACATAAAGGCATTAGGTTGGGGATGTGGCTGTGGCACAGTGGTAGAATGCTTGCCTTGCCAACAGCCTGACCTTGGGTTTAATCCCCAGCACCACAAAAACAACCAAACAAAAAAGCATAAAAGATAGTTAAATAATTATAGAGCAAATACCCCTGGAAAGCACCACTCAGCTCAAGAAAGTGGATACAGCCAGGCGCAGTGGTACACACCTATAATTCTAGGAACTCGAGAGTTTGAGAAAAAAGGATAGCAAGCTTCCGGGCAGCCTCAGCAATTTAGTGAGACCCTGTCTCAAAATAAAAAATAAAAAGGGCTGGGAATATAGTTTAGTGGTAAAGCGTCCCTGAGTTTAATCCCAGTACAAAAGAAAGAAAAAGAAAGGGGAAGGAAGGATTTTTTTCTTTCCAGCCTCAGTCCTCCTGGCTTTTGTGGAGATCTTGTGTTTGCTTTTCTTGCAGTTGTACTACATGTTCATGCAGGGGTTTTGTTTCATTTGGTTTTGGTAATCAGGAGTCATTCCAGGTCGTATCTGATAAATTAGGTGAGAGATGAAGCTGCCTAATACCATTTTTATCAAAAAATAATGTAATAATATAAGCTAGGCATGGTGTGGTGCACACCTATAATTTCAGCAACTAGGAGGCAGGAGGATTGCAAGTTCAAGGCCAGCCTTAGCAACTTAATAAGACCCTCTCTCAAAAAAAAAAAAAAAAACACTAAGGATGTAGCTCAGTGGTACAATACCCCTTGGCTTAATGTCCATTACAAAAGAAGGGAGGAGGTCTTTGCTCTAAAGTCATGAGGATGACTTTCTTCTATTCAATATGAACCAGCCATTGAAAGAAATTCCTAATCTTTGTGCAATGGCAAAACACTGTAAGGACTTTTGGTCATTTGAGCATATTAATTCTGGTTCATTTATTTGTCTTTTGATCTCATTTTTTTTTTTTCAGAATCCCACCAGCCTTGCCCTGGTAAACTTTATTTTTCTACCTTTTACCTGGTTAGGTGTTTCTTCAAGGTGATCCTCAGTGTTCGTGACCTGGACATATTTGTGGGAAGGGCATATGGCCTTCTATAATAGGGGTGTCCTCCAGATGGAGAGATTCCCTGTAGCAAAAGGTGAGGGATCTTCTAGGGGAAATGCAGTGGAAACTGGAAGGTTTTGACATTGACCTTTCCATTTGTGGTTTTCTTCCCAAGAATTTGTTGATTATCTGCTTAGGGTAGTATAGATTTGTTCTTCCTTGTCAATGGAAGAATGAAAAAAGTGATTATTTGTGACTCTTTAATGATCTCCTCTAGTCTTGCTTGGGTAATGTCAGAATCTTTCCCATTTTTATATTAGAAAATAAAACCAAATGAATAATTAATTGTTTGAACAGAAATGATAACACAAGTAGACCACAGCCAGGGTGGCTCTGTGTGAGCGCCCACATGTGAATGGAGAGTGAAAACCTTTTGCTTGAGCCAAGATCATTAATTTAAGCCCCCTGTGGGGATGGTCAGACTAAACTCTAGATCCACTGATAGAATTTATAGAATTTATAATATGAAACCAAAGAAAAGCTCTGAAAAACCAACTGTCCTATGAAGTAGTAGTGTCACAGCTAAGTGAAGTTTGATGGTACTTTTAAAATCTTTTGTCTTCTTATTTAAGAATGCATTATAAACTGAGCTTGGTAGCACATTCCTGTAATCCCAGTTGAGACAGGAGGATCAAAAGTTAGAGACCAGCCTTGGCCCCTTAGCAAGACCCTTTTTCAAAAAGTAAAAAGATCTGGGAGAGGGCTGGGATTGTGGCTCAGTGGCAGAGTGCTTGCCTCACATATGTGAAGCACTGGGTTCAACACCACATAAAAATAAATAAATAAATAAAAGTATTGTGCCCATGTACAACTAAAAAAAAAATAAAAAGATCTGGGGAAGCTTTGTCCCCTGTGTCCAATCCCAAGTACCCTCAAAAAAATGCATTGTAAAGAAACATACTTTTTTTTTTTTTTTTAAGAACTAAAAGGAACTTATTAGTTTTTAAATACCATCCAGCTCAGTGGTACAGCACTTACCTAGCATGCATAAGGCCCTGGGTTTGATCCTCAGTACAGGAAAAAAAAATTTTATTTATATCATCTAGTTCATCTCCCATGAACTTGTTGCCTCCAAACACAACAAACAGTAGTCCCAGGTGTAAAAGATAGTCTGGTGTCAACTCAGCATTCTCTCTGAATGGTGTTGAGAAAATTCAGTGTGCCTATAGATTTTAGAGGATGCACTTTGCAAACTTCTCCCAATGTGATAAGAGAATAATGGTTTTAGTTATGTTTTGTTATATAATCTTAAAGTGGTGGCAGGTAGGCATTAAGAGACTTGTTTGGCATCTTAAGTAATCTATTAAAACTTTTAATAATGAAATTAATCTTTCCATCTTGGTTATATGTTTCACAGGCTCAGAAAAAATGTTTGAATCAGACCTCCCCCATGTCCACTTCCAAGACTGCAGACGGCCTGAGACAAACACAGATCCCTGGGCTCTTGAGCACAGCACTGCCAGGTCAGGAGCCTTTTTAAGCTCTCTGCAGGCCGTCCCTGTCCTCCCAACTCCAGGGGACACTCTCCCCTGCCTTGTTCTGCATGAAATCTTTGACTGAATCTCACCTCCACTCTGATTATTCCTTTTTTTCTATATCCATTCCACAACGAAATCTGGTATTATTTGGCACATGTGACTTTGTGATTATACTCATGTTGCTTATATACATTTAGAATCCTCCCCCTTCCCAAAAGTAAAAATACTGTGGGTTATATCTGCCATTTTTTCTAAGGCTTTGAACACCTGTAACTACTCAATTAATACTAAAAAAGGAATGAAAGTTTGAGCATTCCTAGTCAGTTCCTTCTTTGGAACTCCTTAAGTTTTATTTTGGGGTTCTGAAGTACTTAAGGCCTATTTCTCAGATCATAGATAATGTGAAGTTATAGTGTTTATAGCTCCTGTTTATTACCGTTGGTTTAATTAGTTAGATTTATTACTTAAATAGGCTTTACCAACCCTAATCTCTGCCTCTAAATTTTGTGAATAAATATACCACCCTACTCCCTTCATGAATCCACAATAAAGAAATTCCTTTCAGCCAGGTGTGGTGGTGCACACCTATAATCCCAGTGACTCAGGAGGCTGAGGCAAGGGGAGCTCACGTCCAGAGCCAGCCTCAGCAATTTAGCATGACCCTGTGTCAAAATTTGAAAAATAAAAAGGGCTGGGGGTATAGCTCAGTGGTAGAGCACCTCCGAGTTCAATCCCCAGTATAACACACACACACACAAACAGGACTCCCTTTCAGAATGTGTGATCACCTGCATATGCTGGGCTGTAGGACTATACAGAGGACCTGACTTAACATTTCTGTTGAACATTATCTTCTGTATTAATTCCAATAGGACAGGATTCTGGAAACAAAGTTGTGCCGGCATCTTTAGGAACTGCACAGCCACAACAGGAAAAAGCAGTTGGATCATCTCCTGGCCAGCCAGCTGTGCAGGTAGAAAACTATTTGCATAGCTCCTTCTTCATAATTTGCATAACTGAACATTAGTGTGGTTGTGACATCTGGTTTGTGGTTACTATCCTGCATTGTGTGCACAGCCAGCCTGCCCCTATATGTCACACAGTGTGGTCACTGAAGACCTTCCTGGTGGGCCATGCTTGGTTACATTTATGTTTCTAACATTAATGTGTCTAGTGTATTTCTGACATGTTCACAATGCTTCATGAATCCATCATTTCCTCATCAATTAATACCAGCGGGGACTTTGGGTGTAGCTCAGGGGTAGAGCACATGCTAAATGTGTGCAAATGCGTGTTAATCCCTAGTAGCACAAAAAGAAAAGAAAACACACATATACCCATCATCAAATCAAAGCAGATCTGTTTTTAGTGTACTGAGAGGGTTTTTTTTGTTTGTTTGGTTGGTTGGTTATTTTTTCTTTTTTGCAGTATTAAGGATGTAAGCTCTTTCTCCATCCCTTTTTATTTTTTATTTTGAGACAGAGTCTCAGTGAGTTACTCTTCCTGGCCTCAAATTTACAATCCTCCTGCCTCAGCCTCCTAAATCACTGGAATTATAGGTATGCACCAATGCACCCTGCTGAGAGATTTTTTTTTTTTGTAGTAATAAACAGACATGTACGAAGTAGGCAGTCCCTTTAGTCTTTTAAATCTAAAACATTTCAAACCAAAGAAGGAAAAAAAATGTTTTTTGTCTTCAGCTTTACTATGGCCTTCATTCCATCTGCATGAAGTTTACCAATTAATAGTTTGATAAAACTTGCTGCAGTCTAGGTCTGCCCTGGAATACCCAGTAAAGGATCTGTTGATTTCTCAGGTTCTCACATAAGGTGTCTTGTTTCCTTAATGATGTAAGAAATGTCTATTATACCTCAACTTCTTGTAACAGGAGCTTCAAAGTGTTTGCTCCCTCGTTTACCACTGAGAAAATGGATTAAGTAGTATCTACTGAGTTTTCAGGTGTTCATGATATTGGCACCCAAACACATTTCTTCCAAAATATAAAGATGCTTTTTGTAGAAGAAGTTTGAGTGTTTAGGCTTTGAAGTACATACCGAGCCAAGCAGGATGGCAGGTGTCTGTAGTCCCAGCTCTACTTGGAAGGCTGAGGTGGAGGATCACTTGAACCCAGAAGTTCAAGGTCTGACTAGGCAACAAAGCAAGACCTCATTTCTTAAAAAAAAAAAAAAAAGTACAAACTGAGTTCTTTCTAAGGAACTGACAGTACAGCTTTCTTTCTATACTCCTAAGAGAGTACAGCTTTGCTACATGGAGTTTGTGGACTTGTTTATTTTGTATTGTAGCAGGGCACATTCTGGAGCCTTACAATATGCTCTTCTTCTTCTTCTTCTTCTTTTTTTTTTTTTTTTTAATGTTAAATACAATGACAGGATTGTAAGGATGAAAAATTCAGTCAACAACTGCCTTGGGATAAGAAAAGTTCTGCCATGATATTAGCAAAGGTAGAGGGAAATTTACACTAAGATGCACCACTTCCTACAGAACACCTCTTGGCACTTCCTGAATGAGTAGGATTAGCAATCTAAACAAATCATGTTTCCAGAGGCAACAGCAACAGATAAAATTTAAAGGGATCATTAAAATAACATTTATAAGACTCGTAACAATTCTTAAACTCTTATTAAAACCACAAAGAAAAAACAACTCTTTGTTTATGAATTTCATAAAGGACTGAATATGCAACTGACATCTGCTAGTGATGATCTGGTAATCTGGTATGTGCAATTTGTCCAGTTTGTTTTTATTATGTTTTCTAACTGTAAGAGATCATTAAAGGCAAAGCTGTTTTCTAACTGTAAGAGATCATTAAAGGCAAAGCCTATATGATGTTGTACACAGAAAAAAAATGGTCATCGTGGGCCATACTACTACAACATGCTCTTAATAGGTAATTGAAAAATATTTGAGTGCTCGCTTTGGCAGCATATATAGTAAAATTGGAACGATACAGAGAAGATTAGCATGGCCTCTGTGCAAGGATGACATGCAAATTCTTGAAGTGTTCCATATGAAAAGAAAAGAAAAATATTTGAAACAGTGAACTTTATGTGTATCTGTATTCTGCTTCTTTTTTCTACAAAAGGGAATAATAAGAGGTGTTTTTTATCTCTAGGTGGACGGTCATTCAGGAGGACAAAAAAGGCCTGCTGCAAAACAGCTAACTAAAGGAGCTTTGTGAGTCACCTTTGGAAATGACAAATTAAATTTTAACATTTCTCCAGGTTCCTAACCTTCAATATATATACCACAGAAGTCAGGTTATTATGATTAGTTTCTTAGCCTTTTGAAAAAGTACTTTGAAAATCTTTTTCTGCACTTTGATTTGTAGCTTGAGCGTACTTACTGTTTGCTCTCTGTTCTTAAGGAGAAAAGTACTTTGTCTCTTTAGAGATAGGAAGTCTCTGAGGAGAAGCACAATTTGATAAGTTTCTGCATTTAAAAGCATGAGTTTATTTGGTCAGTAGTCAATGTGGCCAAAATCTCTGTGAGTGCCCACATGCAAATGGATGGTGGAGACACTGCTTCTGAGGTCAGGGTCATAGCAGTGATACACAAAGTATAAAACTGAAGAAAAAACCTGCTGAGCTATGAAAATAGTATTCCTGTATATCTTATTTTCTTTGCATGCAAATAAGCACCATGATTAGATTTGATATTCAGACATGTTTGACATGATATCAACACTGGCATTTCTCTCTTAAAGCATTCTTCAGCAGTTACAGAGGGACCAAGCCCATGCTGTGACACCTGACAAAAGCCAGTTCCGATCACTGAGTGATGCAGTGCAGAGACTGCTCTCCTACCATGTGTGCCAGGGCTCCATGCCCACCGAGGAAGACCTGAGGAAAGGTAAACAGGCTGCAGCCCTTAGAGGGCCACCCTGACACCAGGTGCCCTCCCATGCTACCCACAGAAGAGCAAGAGCTACATCACCCCCAGCTGGTAGACAAGTTGTTATTTTTCATCACAGGCCTACCTGTTCCCTTTGTACTCAATTTATCAGGCCATGTGTAGGGCTGTGACTTATTCTTCCCAATAATCTATGAAGGGGATCCCAAAATACCATGGTATTTTATTGATACACTGGGGAGCAGTGAATTGAAAGCATTGTTTAGGCTGCTGACTGCACATGGGATGGTCTTGGACTAAATCACACTTGAGCTTAGTCCTTGCCCTTAGTTGTGTCACCAGTTCTATTAACTAGATAGCGACTTTAACCCCTACCTGAAGCATTCCCTAAGGTCCCACAGTGACTCTAGAGCATTGGCCAAACTTCAGGAAACTTGACAAAAATGTTAAGGATCAGGGCCCATTCTCCCAACCTAGAACTCAGCCCATTTTGTTGCCTGGCCCTGCTGCCTCTCCCAGTTGTGACTTAGTTCTATCCCTCCTTCCCACCCCCACTGCCAAGCCCTGACTTGTCCTCTACCACTCTAGTTTCTTCTTCAACTGCCACAAGTTTTGCTCTTCCTGGTGGGATCTCTGATAGCAGAGTACAGTGACCTCTGTCAGTCCACTGAGTGCTTCCCTGGGAGATCTAGGGAATAGGATGAAGATCCAGCATTAAACAGAGATGACTCTGAGAAGAAGGGTAAATTAGGAAATGTAAAGCCTTTGGAGACTGAAAGATAAAAGAACAGAACTACAGAGATCATACCTGCAATGTGTCATGGAATAGATTGTATCTTTGTATTAACCTGGTCTGCCCAGCACAGACAGCTGGATTTCATCATTCCTACTGTTTTAGTTTTACCCACTGTTGGAAAGGAGTGCAGGTTTAGGTCATCTAAACTAGCAGATCATTATCTGTTCACTGATATTTGTTCCTGGTCTCTTATGTGGTTTTATTTGTAGGTGATATTTAAAGGTATTTTGTTTTGGTTTCCTAATTAAAGTTGAAATAAGCTATATTAACATGAGTTTCCATGACCACATCGGCAGTGAGGGAAAACAGTACAGAAGCATGATGCTTATCAAGGAAAAGTTAATCTAAGGAAAGATTGCCACAGACATGCACTGTTTGAATAATGGAAGAGTAGTGTATTTCGGTCTTAAGAAATAAAAGTCTTAGGGCCTGGGATGTAGTTCAGTGGTAGAGCATTTGCCTAGTATGTGTGAGGCCCTAGGTTCTATCTTCAGCACTGCCCAAAAAATAAGTGAAATAAAGACTGAGTGGTGGCAGATGCAGTGGTACATGCCTATAATCCCACTTGGGTGGCTGAGGCAGGAGGATCACAAGTTTAAGGCCAGCTGGGGTAACTTGCAAGACCCTGTCTCAAAATTTAAAAATGAAACAAAAAATTAAAAATAAATAAAAAATAAAAAGTTATGGGTGTGCAGCTCAGTGGTAGAGTGCCCCTGAATTCAATCCCCAGTACCATTAAAAAAAAAAAAAAAAAAGACCTAGTGGTTGAATTACACTCTCTTACTATTTCCTTTCTCTCTCTCTCTCTCATTTCCTCTCTCTCTCTCTCTCTCTCTCTTTTTTTCTCTCTTTTTAAAGTGGACAGTGAATTTGAAACAGTTGCCACTCAGCTCCTAAAGAGGACCCAAGCTATGCTTAACAAATACAGATGCCTGCTCCTAGAAGACGCCATGGTAAAAGTTGTGCTACCAAGCACATTTGTTTTTACAGCTCCACAGGTCACAGCTACTAAATCAGAGAGAAAATGTTCAAGGAATTACATTTTCAAAACATAGTTTAAAAAACACAGGTATTTAAGATTGTAGAAAAATTCACACTTACCCATTAATACAAATGACAACATCCAATATTTGCTGAACTATACATGGTGGATCAGTACCATTTTCTTGTTTAACAAATAAGGAGTCATTATGTTAAGTGAAATAAGTCATGCACAGAAAAACAAGTACTGCGTGGTCCCACTCATATGTGGAATCTAAGTTGATCTCAGAGCTAAGTTTAGAGTAGAATGGTAGATACCAGAGGCTAGTGAGAATAGTGGGGAAGAAGACAGGGAAGAGGTTGATAGATGGGTTCTAAGCTGCAATTAAGAGTATGAAATTCTAGTGTGCTGCTGTACAGTAGGGTGACTAAGAGTGATTATATGCTATATATCTCACAAAGCTAAAAGAGCGGTGTGCAGTGGCACACACCTATGATCCAGCTACCTTGAAGACTGAGGCATTTTAGTAAGACCTGTCTCTAAATAATAAATAATTAGGGCTGGTATGTGAAGTTTAGTGCCCCTGGGTTCAGTCTCCAGTGCCACAAAAAGAGGGAAGAAAATTGAGAATAAAGGATTTTTGAGTATTTTCACCATAAAGAAGAGATAAATGTTTAAAGAGATAATATTTAATGTGATCACACAATGTATGTATATATTAAGACATCACATAGATTTCAATTAACATATGATTTTTATTTATGTATCAGTTAAAAATTAATTTGTTTAATTACCAGAAATACAGCTTTGGTAAAGTAACTCCCCCAAGATCACATAGATAGTAAGTTTGCAGAATCATGAGCAAAAGCTGGGCGCAGTGGCATATGCCTGTAATCCCAGCAACTCTGGGGGCTGAGGCAGGAGGATCATGAGTTCAAAGCCAGCCTCAGCAACTTAGCAAGGCCCTAAGCAGCTTAGCAAGACCTTGTCTCAAAATATTTTTTAAAAAGCGGGCTTGGGGATGTGGCTTAGAGGTTAAGCATCCTGGGTTCAATTCCCAGTACACAAAAAAAAAAAAAAAAAAAAAAAAAAAAAAAAAA
>NW_025999982.1:10496283-10547141 GCF_001458135.2 Marmota marmota marmota
AAAAAAAAAAAAAAAATATATATATATATATATATATATATATATATATATATATGCCACCAGCTCTATAATTTGTGAGAAAGGGAATACTTATTTGGTTTAATTATCTTATTTATGCCAAAATATGTTAAGATTTGATTTTGAATATCCAAAGCCTTAATAAAAAGGAAAGCCTTCATAAAAACACAAAGCATAACAATATAAAGTAAAAGGTCATTCTAATGAGAAGATTTCTAAGACACATTATTAAGTTAGAGTAAGAAAAGAAAGGTACAGAACAGCATTGCTATCATTTGGTGCAAAAATAAATATATGCTGTGTGTGCCTGAACTATATCTGGAAGAATATTTTTATTTTTAAATGTGTTCTATGGAATTTGGTTTTTTTTGTTTTTGTTTTTGTTTTTTGGCACTGGGGATTGAACTCAGGGGCACTCAACCACTGAGCCACATCCCCAGCCCTGTTTTGTATTTATTTGGAGACAGGGCGTCACTGAGTTGCTTAGCACCTTGCCATTGCTAAGGCTGGCTTTGAACTTGTGATTCTCCTGTCTCAGCCTCCCAAGCTGCTGGGATTACAGGCATGCACCACCATGTCCAGCCTAGAAGAATATTTTAAACTGCTGGGCAGTTGATATTTCCAGGGAGAGGTACTTGGTTGTGGTGGGTATGCAGGGGAAACAAAGAAGGAAGGATTATTTTTTATATGCCCTGTAGCATCTTTTGAATTTTGTACCAGTGTGTCAATTACCTTTCCTTAAAAAAAAAAAAAAAAAAAATCAGTTCTAGCTGGGCACAGTGGCACATGCCTGTAATCCCAGTGGCTGAGGCAGGAGGATCGAAAGTTCAAAGCCAGCCTCAGCAACTTAGTGAGGCTCTAAACAATTTAGTGAGGCTCTAAGCAACTTAGTGAGATCCTGACTCAAAATTTAAAAATCAAGAAACGGGCTGGGGATGTGGCTCAGTGGTTAAGTGCCCCTGGGTTCAATCGCTGGTAACAAAAAAATTCAGTGTTAAAAAAAAATTCATCCTATGTGACCAGGGCATGACCAGAACCTAAACACAAAATTCTCATTTCTGATTGTTTCATTTGTTCCAAAGATGCAGTGAGTTGTTTGCACTTCATAAAAGGCCTCTAAAATGACTGACTTATCTCATTTTCAGCGGATCAATCCCTCTGCTGAAATGGTGATGATTGATAGAATGTTCAACCAGGAGGAAAGAGCTTCCCTATCCCGGGACAAACGTCTGGCACTTGTAGACCCTGGTAAGAAACGTTGGTGTACAAGTAGGGGAGGGTTACTGCCAAGCTCCAGGGACCTAAGAGTCTGGGGAATCTGTGTGGATGACCTCTGGGTAAGTCCAGAAGGTATGAATTCTGGGGAGGGAAAAAAAAAAACAGAACTGAGAGACATATGAATCCTCTTTTTTTTTTTTTAATATTATTTATTTTTGTGTGGTGCTGAGGATTGAACCTAGCACCTCACACGCGCTAGGCAAGTGCTCTACCACTGAGCCACAACCTCAGCCCCAAATATGAATATTCTTAGAAGTCTCTATTCTACAGAATTCAGATTGGAATTCTACATTTAGTTAAATGAGTCTTTTTTTTTGGATACTGGTGATTGAACCCAGGGGTACTTAACCATTGAATTATATCCCTTTTTTGTTTTATTTTTGAGACAGGATCCTTTTTATTTTGAGACAGAGTCTCCCTAAGGTGCCAAAGCTGGACTGGTACTTGCAATCATCTTGCCTCAGCCTCCTGAGCCACTGGGATTACAGGCTGCATTACTGCACCCTGCTAATTGAATGCATATTAGATTTGTTCCATATTCTGCCTTTTGAAAATGAGTCTGGAGCCAGGCATAGTAGCACGAACCTCTAATCCCAGATATTAGGCAGTTGAGGCAAGAGGATCCCAAGTTCAAGGCCAGCCTCAGCAAGTTAGCCAGACTCTGTCTCAAAATAAATGAAAAACTATCCCAGTGACTCAGGAGGTTGAAACAGGAGGACCACAATTTCAAGGTCAGCCTTAGCCATTTAGTGAGGTCCTAAGCATCTTAGTGAGACCCTCTCTCAAAATATAAAACCAAAAGGATGTAGTTCAGCAGCAAAACGCCCCTGGGTTAATCCCCAGTACCAAAAAAAGAAAAAGAAATAAAGAAAAGAAACTAAAGGGCTAGGGATGTGGCTCAAGCGGTAGCATGCTCGCCTGGCATGCGTGCGGCCCGGGTTCGATCCTCAGCACCACATACAAACAAAGATGTTGTGTCCGCCGAAAACTAAAAAAAATAAATAAATATTAAAAAAAAAAAAAAAGAAACTAAAAACAAAGATGTTGACGATGTAGCTCAGTGGTAGATTCCTTGTCTAGCATATGCAAGGTCTTGGGTTCAATTCCCAATACCACTAAAAATAATTTTTAAAAGAATAGTAATGAGTTCTGGGCTGGGAACGTACCTCTGTGGTAAAACTCAGGCTTGGTATGCAGGAGGCCAGCATCAAAAAAGAAAGAGTTCTCTTTATTTTTTTCTAACTTCTAAAATTTTGTTTTGTTTTTATTTGGTTGGTTTTTTGAGACAGGCTCTCACTATGTTACCTAGGCTAGTCTTGAACTTCTGTGCTGAAGGAATCCTTCCATATCAGCCTCCCAAGTAACTAGGACTACAGGCTAAATATTTTTAAATCAAATAACACTGTGATAATACACAGAATGTAAATTTTACCTTTATAATACCACCTATAAAAGAGATGTTTTAGTTCTTTGCTGTTCTTCCAGTTCTGGTTCCCATTTGCATACTTTATATATAGTTATAACCATTTGTCTTATACTAGATATTATTTTGTATTCTATATTTTTTCATTTAACACATCTGAAGTTTTATCATGTTATCATTTCAAAAATAATTTTTAATACATTTGAAGACATTAGCATAATGCATTTCCCCTGCTGTTAGACTGTTATCTTCCTGTGGCTTTCATTCCACTGATGTCTTTCTGATACTTTCATATTAAGGTTCTGCCTTGGGTTTGATGTGACTCAAGAATATTTTACAAATAGAATATATGATCCTCACACTCATACTAATGGGAAAGTCTGAAAGAAACATTATGAACCTAGCAAGAGCCAAAAAGGAAAAGAATAATATAGTATATATTTCTGTCCCTTTTTCTTAGAACCTGATGTCTCCTATTGCCTTTTGGTGAATTTGGCTTGTTCATAAACCCTCATACTTTGTCATAGGACCCTGTCATGAGCACCACTTGTGCTGGACTGTGTTTCCTTGTCCCCTGTGTGGTGTCTGCACAGCCTGTCTTTGTTGGTAGAATCAACTTTTTAGATTTCAAACTACATTCCCTGGATCTCATATTTTGGGCTTCAGTGAACAATTCATGTTCATCGTATACATACTCTTTGTGGTTTTGTAGATGTCATCAAAGCCCTACTTCACTTTCGTTACTTCCAGAGTTAACACTTTTTGTTTCCTTCCCACCACCAGCTGTACTGTTGACACACCAAGTCCTCATTTGTCTTGCCACCCACTGGCTTCTCCAGCCTTGCACAGTTCCGTGCTCACCCACAGACACAGTTCCTCCCCATCCCACTGTTCTTCTAAGCAGATACCATTTTGGATGTGTGTTGGCTATTCATTTGTGATCTTCAAAGTAATTGGTCCCTCACATGTGATCAGAGGGACTGAAGTCCATCCCCTTCCTCACAAAGCCCCATCAGGAAGAAACCAAGCTGATACCAACAACAAATTTCTGATTTCAGACTGTTTCAAAGCATTCATTAGCAGAAAGCTAATTTAAAACATTAAGAGAGGTGCTGGCTCAGGGGGACAGTGCATACTTAGTGTACAACAGGCTTGGGTCTCCATACCTGAGTATGGTAAAAAGATGATAACAACGGGGCTGGGGAATATAACTCAGTTTAAAGCACTAGCCTGGCATGTGTGAGGCCCTGAGTTCAATCCCCAGCACCACAAAAACAAACAAACAAATCCTATTAAATTATGCGTATATCTTTGAAATAATAATAATAATGCCACCAAGAAATCTGGATCTAATGGAGCTTTCTGCCCATCAGATTTTCCCATTGGTCTCAAGCAGCTGCCTTTTCAAAGAGGCTAGGCTTCCTTCATGGAATCTGTGACTTCAGAGCCTTGTTACCTTTTTAGGATGCCCTGTCAGTACCACATTGTGCTGAAACACTGACTCAGGGTGGGGCGGGGCTGAGTGGTACAGTCGGGGTCGCCCTCAGTACCCGACCACTGGAGTTGGCTACCTAGTCCTTGATCTTCCACTCACTCATTAATGTTCTTTCCATCCCCATTTCCAGAGGGGTTTCAGGCCGATTTCTGTTGTTCCTTCAAACTTGATAAAGCTGCTCATGAGACACAGTTTGGCAGGAATGACCAGCATGGCAGTAAAACAACCAGTTCTATACATCTGGCAGCCAAGGCCCAAAGCAGAGACCGAGCCAAACCAAGCGTGACCGAACCAACGAATCATGACCAATTTCATCTAGTGCCTAATCACATCGTGGTCTCTGCAGAGGGAAACATTTCTAAAAAAACGGAATGCCTCGGCAGAGCCCTGAAATTTGACAAAGTGGGCTTAGTTCAATACCGGAGCTCATCTGAAGAGAAAGGCAACCGGAGAGACCCCATGAAGACCAGTGAGTGCTCTCCTGGCCCTGAAGGCCACCGCAAAACCTTGTCCAGACCAGATCATGGTACTGAGAACAAACTCTCCGGTATCCTAGTAGACTCCCACTTGGAGATGTCATGTAACGATTCCTTCCAGGACAAAACTCGGAGGAATTCTCCAAAGAATGAAGTTTTACACACAGACATCATGAAAGGGTCAGGTGAACCCCAGCAAGATCTCCAGCTCACCAAGAGTTTAGAAACAACATTTAAGAACATATTGGAACTCAAGAAGGCTGGGCGGCAACCGCAGAGTGACCCCACGGTTAGCGGCTCTGTTGAATTAGATTTCCCCAACTTTTCTCCAATGGCTTCGCAGGAAAACTGCCTAGAAAAGTTTATCCCGGACCACAGTGAAGGCGTTGTAGAAACGGACTCCATTTTAGAAGCAGCTGTAAATAGTATCCTAGAGTGTTAATAGCAGCAGTCCCTCCCCAGCCCCCAGCCCTTGCCCCGGACAAGTTACATTCTCTCCTGGCAAAAGCAAATGGAAATGGTCTCCTGTCTCCAGCCTGCTTGGTCTTTCATCACAGGTTATTCTTTTTAATCTCAGTCCTGTTCTTTGTTTAAGAGCAATACTTGTCGTGGTTACAGGGAGATCCTTTAGTAAAATTCATCCTTGTTAGAGAGCAGTCTGGTAGGCCCTACACATTTCAAGTGTTATGAAAGTGCTTATGGTCATTTTTTGTTTGTTTTGTTTTTTTTTTAACACTGTCTCTCCATGAGCCCACAGTACACTTGACCCTGAGTAAAGTTTTGACAATCATAAGTCATTTGAAAAGAACAGACTTATTAAAGAAAATCAAACAGGACTGATAGAAGCTACTTTTTAAAGAATATCTCACTGCAGCTCCAAATTAGTGTTTTTTCTGTTTTGTTTTTTTTTTTTTGCGGGGGTATTGTTCGGGGAAGACCACCTCGTTCCTCCCCGCTCAGCCCTCTCTGAGCAGTAAGTTGCTGACTGCTCTGCCAAGGACTCTACAGCCCTGGTGTCAGAAGTCAGTAGCACATAAGCAGGGCATTTGCAGGGCTTCCCTGTTGATCATTCAAGTGCTTTTCCAATGCTCCTGGAGCAAAACCTCATGCTTTTCAGCATATCTATGTCAAATTTCATCTAGGGAATGCTCTGTTCTTAGTTGTAATAGCATGACTTGAAATAATTTCACCAGGCTGAATAAAGGAAAATGGAAACCAGTTAAGTGGCACAGTGTACAGGGGAGGCCGGGATAGAGCCATGAGGATTATAATATGTATATATGTAAAAGCATATATATGTTAACTATGAAAAAAAAACAAAGAGTTTTGCATTTTATAATTGGGTATAGTCAACATACAATGTATGTTTTGTTTGTTGCTGGGTTTGGTTTTATTTAACCTCTCTGTGTACCCTCTCCCACAACAAATAGCCAAGCATCAAAAGCACTTTCATTTGAAAACTAAGTTGCAATTTTTCAGTTCATACTTTAAGGGGACTTTGGCCTTGTTTCTGCTTCTTGTTTTCTGAGAACAGTAGTCACTCCTGTCAGCAATCATTACCAAAACACAGACAAACCAAAGGTAACCAGCCAGCCCATCACTGAAAGGAAAGAGCTGAGACATAGGATTCCCACTTGAGAGCCAAAGGATATGCCCTGTCATAGTTTGTGTTTGGCCTGTGTTCATATCAGTGAACACGACTTATTGCTTTATTTATTTATATTTCTTTTCAGGGAGCATTCCCCATTTTCCTTTCTTGTATAGCTGTCCCAGATCATCCCATTTCTGTTGTTTCTTTCATTTTCCATGTCATTGTAACCACCAATGGGAAGGTTACACACTGGTAGGTTATATGCATTCTTCTCTCACAGGGCATGCACATGTGTCTGAGCTGTTGGGATCCAAGGTCATTTTGGTTTCAGTGTATGCACACTTGCTTACTTACTCTGCTCATCTCCTTGTCCATAGAGATGTACCCATTGGTCTCCACTCTAACATATTCCCAGAGTGGGGATGATCCCCATTGTCATCATGTTGGGCATTTCTTTTCCAGATTGGCCTGCAATGGAAAAGAAGGCTTCTGATCATTCAGTACACAGCAACAGAAGACCTATATCTTCCCTGCCCCTCTGTCCCTCCTTACAAAGAAATCCCATGAGATACCCAGTCTGCATAAGAGCAAAGTACCTTCTCCCTACCCCCAAGCCCTGGCCAATTGAAATAGGAAAATGTGGGCCATCTAGGGTTTCCATTTTTTCCTTATTTGTGCCAATGTCCAAGTTGCGATTTCCCCTTCTTACTGTATTATAACATGTTAGAAAGATAAGTTGGTATTGCCAGTTGGACCTTTCTGTTTGGGCAGCCCTGGGTTAACAGCCCACCCTGAACCCATGATTTCACAGGCTCTTCTTCTGTTAGGGCTCACACTCCCCTAATTCAAGATGGTCCCTCCTGATCAAATTCTTCTCATTGTGGAACTTTATACCTGGAAGCCTTCATGTGGGCTGCTAATGAATTACATTAATTACTGTGAATCAGTGGAATTCTTAAGAGATAAGCTTCATGTACATTCGTCACCTCTCTTTCTGCCCTCTCCTGCCCTCCTACCCCACTTCAAGCTTTTCTATATGCCATCTTCAAGGGTTTTTAAGCCCTAACACTTGTCAGCAAATGGAGAGCCTAATTTACCAAAATGAAACTTGTAAATTTTTGTGTCCTTGTATGTAAGTTTACTTTTTATGGAGGAAAGATTCTAGATAATGACAAATGAAGATTACAAAATGTATTTTACTCCTGTGATTAGGTTACGTGCACATGGGTCATGACTCGCATGTCGAGCCCCTCTGGCGAAGGATAAGAGAGCTCAGCCTTGGACGCCAACATTCAGTTGTTCAGGTTCATTAGTCAAAGTTAAGTTTTAGAACTACTTGTACTCAGTAACAAAAATCATTTTCTTTTCTTTTCTTTCTGTTTGTTGTTGTGAAAAAAGTGTGAATTTGTTATTACGCATTTGATTTTCTGTGTCCTTAAGTACTGCCTAAAGATAAAGCAAATTTTAAACTGGCAATTACGAAAAAGAACTATTTTAGCTCTGAAGAATTTAGTAGACTCTGTTAGATTAGGGAGGCCTTACAGACTGACTTGACCTAAAGAGGACGCGTCACTCGCTGTCAGTGTGGTGTGGCTTTATTTGCTTAAATACCTTCATTTGTATAGTATGTCTCACTTGAAATTGCTTTGTATACATTTTGTAAAAATATTTATAAAATGTTTTGTAAAAAAAAAGTATAACAAATTGCAGTTTATTTTGTTATGTTGGATAAATACTGTTAAAAGAAACCAGTCAGTAACTATATTGTTAATCCATGGTTAGGAAATGTTTAGTTGGAGATTACAAAATGAAACAACCATTGCAATACAGCCAAAGATTTGGGAAAATGTGCAACTGTGATTGTCTTGATTTTGCAAAGAGGAAAGGATGCTTTCCACCCAAAAAAGGGTAAGTATTCAGCGGGAGTTCTATTTCAATATTACCATTCCCAAAAAAGTAATCTAACCAGCTGAGGAGACAGGATTTGACTTGATTGGCCTTTCCAAACAGTGACAAATGAAAGAAACAAAGTTGGTCAGTGAGGAATTTTAGTCACAAATGTGTGAGGCCTCCATCCCTAGTCCCGTCACTTGGGTCCTTAGTAAGAAAGGGAAAATGGGGGTCATTTGAAAAGTTACATAAGTGAATCATATTCTGCAGGAAGTTTTCTTCAATCTTTGTTTCTACAAAGACAACAAGAAAGCTAAAGGATAAAGAAAAATATTTTATGTAGACTTATTCCAGAATTAATGTTTCTCTTTGGATTCCCATATTTGACCAAGATGTATGGAGAAATACCTCTGTAACCACATCTGTAAAATCAGCCCCAAGAGATCCATTTGTGACTTCCTACCTTCACAAGTATGACTCAACCCAAAGTGTTTATTGGGGAAACTTCCAGAGGGTAAAATGTGTTTCAGGAAGGAAATTTTTTCTTTGAGATCCAGAATTTATACTTGCACTCCTTTATGGTCTAACTGCTTCCTCTTACCCTAATAGTGGTTGAAAAATCAAGATTCTGTAGTAATTAATGTAAACTAGATGTCATTCTCATAATACTGATAGAAGTTAAAATAATTATATCAGTGGACGAATGGATCCTTTGATGTCATTTGCAGTGTTGCCCTGAGATCACACTTTTCTTCTTGCAAAGGATAAATGTCTGTCCAGCAGGACTTCTTGCCCTGTTCAGGCCGCTTGCAATGGAAATGCCCGAGAAATGGAGTTAGAAGGAAGGACTACCTGGCTGCTGGGTTAGAATCAGGGTCTCTGCATTCCCCACGGGGCATGCACAGAGCAAAGACCAGACATCTTCTCTTAGAACAATGAAAACCCTCAGCCCTGTGTATAGGAGGTCATGTTCCAGGAAAGGGGGCCTAGCTGACACAGAAAAAGCAGTCTGTGGGTTATTGGGGGAAATGTAAGGGAAAAGAAAGAAACCCCCATAGCTGGGGGCACTGAAACAGCATTGCTCAGACTAGCTGTGCTATCTTCAAGAGGCTAGGACCTGGGCTGTATGGTCTGGCTTGACTCAGCCTCAAGTGTCCTCTTCAGCATAGAGAAGACCTCTTGGAATCCAGCATTGACTAGACTACCAAACCGTTCCTGAGGAGTTGACTCTGTGACAAGCACTGTGCTAGACTTTGGGATAGGTGGACAATACAGGAGTGATTTCTTCTCTCAAGGAGCCCACAGTCTTGCCAGGCATGGTGGTACACACCTGTAATCCCAGACAGAGGCCCTGGAAGCAGAGGCAGGACCACAAGCTCAAAGCCAGCCTCAGCAACTTAGTGAGGTCCTAAGCAACTTTGCAAGACCCTGTCTCAAAAAATAAAAAGGGCTGGGGATATGGTTCAGTGGTTAAGAACCCATAGTCTAGGGTCTGGGATTGTGGCTCAGTGGTAGAGCGCTCATGCGAGGCCCTGGGTTCAATCCTCAGAACCACATAAAAATAAGTGAAATAAAGATAGTGTGACCAACTACAACTAAAAATAAATAAATAAACATTAAAAAAAGAAGAAGAAACCCTAGTCTTGATAGGGAAGAACAAATACACAAGTTACTTTTGAGAACTGCCTAGAGTCCAGGAGAGAGGAAAATGGGATGTTGAGACTCCTTCTGAACTGTCACTTGGTAGAGAGCTGCCATCTATTTCCATGCCCTGGCTCTTCAGAGTTATGTCTGAGAAAAAAGTATGATACTTTCTACAGGAATGAAAAGAATGGATTTTTGTCATTATAATGTTAAATAATACAGAGATCTGATTCAGCATACATACAAATAGTAGGAGCACATTCAGATTATGAAGTGGATTCTTACTTGCCTAGCATGCAGGAGGCCCTGGGTTCCATTCCTAGCATGGTGCTCGCCTGCGTGTGCATACTCACACACACACACACACACTGAATTGTGTAAATATAAATAGCCTGTCCACATTGCTGCAGGTGAAAGACCTTTATGAGAAACCCTGATCTGCATCCCTCTGGAGCATGTGCTGGTGTGGCGTGGCCTTTGAAAACACTTGTGAAGGTTCAAGATCCTTGGGGGGGAAATCACTTCTTTTCAAGGTCAGAGAAAAGCAGTGCAACTAAAGGGACAGGAAGTGCAGCAGGAATGGGTTCCAGTACCTCATCTAACACATAATCAAATACACCTTTCTATAAGTTACTCTTAATCTAAGTTTCTTTGCTCGTAAAGTAAGAAGACTCATCCTGGCCCTCTACTTATGGGTAAGAAATAACGTTCCATTGTCCCTGAAATAATTCAGAAAAGGTTTGGTGTTTTCTGTATGGCTTTTGGTCCTTCCTGATATGCACTATTTCTTAAGCTCATTTTCTTTATCTATCTTCAACCCTCAAAAGACTGCTGCCCTCACCTCTTATCTCCCTTTTCTTTCCACATGCTTAAGCATGTTTTTCATCAGGATCAAAAGCTGTTGTTCACGTTGTCTTCCCCAACTCCAGGTTTATCTGTTCATCTCTCCTTCCTTCTGTCTAATAACCCCTTGCCACTCTCTGCAGATGCCCCGAGCTGCTCCCTGAGGCAGGAGGACTGCACTTTGAAGGCCACCCTCAACAACTTGGGGAGGCCCTATTCAACTTAGCAAAAAACCTGTCTCAAAAAATAAAAAGGACTGGGGATGAATCTCAGTGGTTAAGTGCCTCTGAGTTGAATTCCCATATCAAAAACAAAAAGACTGCAAGGAGAGTTATAATCCAAGAAAGAAAATTGGGGCAGAAAGGAACCTACAGATGGCTCCCCATTTAGGGTATGTCAGGGGTGGCAGTTTTGCCTGTTTGAGAAGGCATTGCTTAACTATCTCAAGTTTAAAAAAAAAAAAAAAAAAAAGATTCCAAATAATCCAGAAATGCAGCAATACTGAAATAATTTACTCAGAGATATTAGGAAACGAATCCCTGGAGTTAAATAACCACAAAATACTGTCCTAAAGAGTAAAAACGCTGGGTGTGGTGGTACATGCCTATAATTCCAGCAACTGGGGAGGCTAAGGCAGAAGGATTGCGAGTTTTGAGGCCAGTCTCAGCAAGTTAATGAGACCCTATCTCAAAATAAAAATAAAGACTGGGGATGTAGCTCAGTAAAGCACCTCTGGGTTCAATTCCCAGTACAAGGGGGGGAAAAAAGTCTAAAAACATTGTCACTGGGTATGGTAGGTGCACCTGTAATCCCAGCTATTCTGGAGGCTAAAGCAGGAGAATCCCAAGTCAAGGTCAGCCTGGGCAATTTAGCAATTTCTCAAAAAAAAATTTTTTTTTTCAAAAAGGGCTGGGAATGGGCGCTGGGGCTATAGCTCAGTGGCAGAGTGCTTGCCTAACGTGTGAGGCACTGGGTTCAATCTTCAGCAGTACCACATTAAAAAATAAATAAAAAGTTTTTCATCCATCTACAACAACAACAACAAATGTTTTTAAAAAAGGACTGGGAGTGAGGCTTAGTGGTAGAAGGCTTGTCTAACATACATGAAGCCCTGAGTTCCACCCAAGTACTGCAGAAAATAAACAAAAACATAGCCAAGTGATTTCTAAATCTGAAGAATATAATTACTCAACAAGCTTTATCATTCATATGTGATAAACAAAAAGCATACAACAAAAACATGGCTTCCCCTCCATTCTAGATTCAATTCCCACTTCCCCAAATAACAAATAACTTCTATCGGCACCACTTATATTGTTCTAAAAGTGTTACATACAAATAAAAACAAAAAAACCTGGAAAGATTCTGTTCTACCCTATTCTGTATCTCAAGTTTTATAACCAATTATCTGGGACTATTATAGTCAGGTTTCTTTGGCTGTAAGCAACAGAAACCAATTTTGGTGACTAGCATAAGGGATTTTATAGGGAGGATAAGGATTGAAAAGAAGATGGAAGAAACACCAAAAGGTCCTGGTAGGTGGAAATCCTTAAAAAGTCTTTCCCAGAACCTCCTACTTTGTTCTATAATCACTTTGCTCAAGATTCAAAATCTGGGGCTGGGATTTGTGGCTCAGTGGTAGAGCACTCGTCTAGCACATGTGAGGCCCTGGGTTTGAATCCTCAGCACCACATAAAAATAAATAAAATAAAGGTATTGTTTCCAACTACTTCCAAAAAATAAAAAATGTTTAAAAAATGATTCAAAATCCCAGAGAAGTCTCATACCCCATTCCTCTGGGAAAGTGAAAAAGTTTTAAAAATCTTGCACTGACCCTCTAAAACTTAAGTATTGGGAGGACAAACATTTGGATTTGATATCCCCCACCACTGCCAAGATTGTACTCAATAAGAGAGAGAGACCATTTCACAAAAGGAATGGGATACTGTTGGAAATGAGAATGGATGTTGGCAAGCCAAAAGGGTAAAAAACAACTACATCATCTTCCACAATTTATTTAGCCATTCTCTAACAATGAACAACTGAAGTAGCTAGAAGAGAACAAAGCCTATGAGGATACGCTAAAAAGAGTTAAGACTTTATTTTTTGTTTTGTGGTGCTGGGGATCTAACTCAGGGCTTTGCACATGTTACAGGAGTGCTGTCCCACGGAGCTACATCCCAGCCCCAAGAGTAAGGTGCTTAAGGCTGTGGGAAGCCATGCTACATTCATTCATTAACTTCTTGAGGGGAAAAACCTTCTATCTCCCCAGTGCTAAGACACACAGTCAATGCTCAATAAACACAAATGCAGTTAGTGAATGACTTTTCCTCTGGGTCAGTCCGGTACAATGATGGCTTTGCATTTTCTCCTAGCACCATCTACTGGCAGGGGTAAGCTACTTCCTGAATCCTTTCCTTCATATTGTCAGTTATCACAGAATACCATTTATCCATACACAAGGGAGGTTACAAAATATTGATTTATCTTTGTCACTTATTTGCTATTTAATGGATGTCTTACACTTTGGTGACCCTTCTGTTTTGCCTCTTTACAAAGTAAGACACATGGCAAAATGCTGAGTGAGAATGACCTTCAGGCTAGTGATTCTGAACACTGTGTTGTCCTTTTACATTTATTTATTGGTTAAGTAGTGAGCAGCTCAGTTCATGGCACTGTTCTTTCTGGTGGACTTACTTAGCACACACTAATATGCCTTGCATTTCTAATCAACCACTCATTGAATAAGTCCCTGAAGAAACTCATTGTAATAGGTGTTGTAGAAAATAAAGTATGATCAAATCCCCAACTCTCAAAGAGTACTCAACCTAGTTAGAGAAATAATAAGCCAAGGTACAGGATAAAGTCTGTGGTGATATCTTTATGTGTGTGGGGCACGATATGAAGACTGAACCCAGATGTGCTCTACCACTGAAATATGTCCCCCTGATTTATTTATCAGTACTAGAGACTGAACCCGCGGCGCTGAACCACTGAGCCGCCTCTGGTTCAAAATGTTGAAGGTGCCAAGATTGAGAAACTGGGGACTGGGGAATATAGCTCAATTGGCAGAGTGCTTGCCTCACGTGCACAAGGCCTTGGGTTCAATCCCCAGCACCACAAAAAAGAAAGGGAAAAAAAAAAAGATTGCGAAAACTGGTTGGACCCTTAGAATCACGTGGTGAGGGAATAAATACACCTACAACCAAAACATATAAAACACAACTTGGGCCACTCTCTGGTTTTTTGCTTGCCTCATTTTTTTGAGACAGGGTTTCACTATGTTGCCTAAGTTGGTTTGGAATTTCTGGACGCAAGCGACCGTCCCAGCAGCTCAGACTACAGGCGTGAGTCACGGAGCCATGCTGGAACTATCCTTTTACACTCTAAAAGAAACTTAGAGAAAGAAAAGAGAACTCGAGAGCCTTGCTAGGTCAAGTGTAGCCCATAGACCAGCAGCACTGATCTGTAGAACTTATTAAAAATGAAAAATATTGATCTACCTCAGCGGCCTCCTGAATAAAAATCGGCATTTTAACAAGATGCTCAAGTGACTCTCACACAAATGAATGTTTGAGAAGGGATTTGATGGTCTCCAGAGATGAATCGACTTTTCAGGATTTTATGTAGACAGGGAAAGATGAAAGCATATTCCAGGCGATGAGAGATACACAAGGGAAGGATGAGGTGGCAAGGAGGCATTTCTAGTTCGGGTACTTACAGTAATAAGTAATATAATGTTGACTGCTTACTCTTAGGCATTGTGCTATAAACACGTCATCGAATGCCATAACCCTCACAAGCTATCAGTGTTACCACCCTAGCGCATTCCCTCGTTTGCCTATTTCTTATGCCGGCAGGAGCACGAATCCGGCCAGCCCAGGATCCAGGGAGGGTCCTCACCTCATGAATAAGGAAACCGAAGTACAAAGGGGTTAAATAACTGGCTTAGGGAGTCACTGTGGAACCGAGCTGATGGGAGCTACCTTCTTTAACACCCTACGTCGTCCACAAACACCTCCACCCATTCGTAAGAGCCAAAGCCAGCCCGCCAGCTCTCTGCGGAGGACAAACACCACCCCAAACTTCCTTCGCAGAGCCACGCAGAGCCACGCAGACGCCGCTGCACGGCGCAAGCCGGAAGGGTGGCGGCGGCGCCGCCACAGCGGAAGCCGAGTGCATTGTGGGAAGCGCTTTATAATTCACCGCTAAGTTACCGGGAGCCAGGAGAACGTAGCTTAAAGGAGACGTTGGAAATGTCATAGACTGTAAAAAGCTTGAGTTCGCACTCAGGCATCACGGGGTTTTTAAGGCTTTGGATACGAGCGAATATTAGGGATACATTTTGAAGACTGGAGTCAAAAACTTATCTCCTAAATAGGAGTTTGAGGCAGCAGTGTTCCCCGAAGCCCAAGTTTTGATTTAGTTTAGAAATTTGTTGAACATTCGTCTCCTAAATGTTATTATCGCTGACCTCAATTTTCTGTATCCAGAAAAAAAAAAAATATATATATATATATATATATAATCTCCATCCCTTTGGGTCTAGAAAAATTAATTCCTGAAAAAGGAAAATAATTAATTAATTTTAAAAATTCCTGAAAAAGCTACCCAGACAAAGCAGGCACTTTGGGGAAAGAAATGGTAATGCTGGGGAACCAGGAGGCTTTGTGCAGCTTTTGGCAGTAACCAGGGTTAGCAAATCTCCATTGGGGCTGCTAAAGTGGGCTTTGGCGGCCCGAGTCCTCCAGCGTGAGCTAGAAGAGACGTCTCTATGATCAGTTAAACATAGAGTGGGTCCTCTCTTCCCCGCCTGGCGGACGTGCACGCGAGCTGTAATTGCAGCACTGGAAAGATGGCGGAGGAAGAGTAAGTGTTTGCGTCTTTGAGTTTTTCGAGGGGAGAGGGAACTTGAATATCCGATGCCATCCACGGTGTTTATGCTGTTCTGTTAGGAAGTAAGGCATGTGTGGACTGTAGGAAGAGAAAACAAAAGGCTTCAGATTACAGAGAGTAGGAGTGAGGTCCTGTAGGGCTGGGGCTAGCGGAGGGGGCCGCGGTTAGTTCTGGTTACCTAGAACAGCGAGGATTGACTTTCAGGCAGGCGGTTAGGAAACACAGGTATGGAGGGGACAGCAGCTGAAGAGTGCCAGAGTTGAGTTCACCCAGCCTGACTTTCATTATTTGCCCTGTAAGTAGACTTCCACTCGCCCCAACCCCACGGGTTCTTTCTAGGATCTCATCGCTGTGAGTTGATGAAAGCCTATGGTAGTAAAAGTTCTGTTGTAATCGAACCAGGAACCAAGAGGTTCTTAAGATTTTAAGGCTTTGGATACGAGTGAATGTTAGGGCTTCATTTTGAGAATTAGTCAGAAACCATCGGTTTTAGGAGAAACTCGGTGCTCAGAAGTTTGAAGGCAGCAGTGTTCCCAGGAGTTTGTAGAGTGGTTTGGAAACCCATTGAACTTTCATTTCCTAAATGTTATTATCTCTGATCAATTTTCTCTATTAGGCAAAGAAAAAAGATCCCTTTGGTTCCAGAAAATCTCCTGAAAAAGAGGAAGGCTTATCAGGCCCTCAAAGCTACCCAGGCAAAGCAGGCACTTTTGGCAAAGAAGGAGGTAATATTGGGGGACCAGGAGGACGGTGTTAGAATTTGTATTGCATGAACTACATTTGGTGTTGTCAAGCCCCTCTCCCAGTTTTGTTTTTAATGTTTTTGTGGTTTGGGGTTTTTTTTTAGTTGTAGTTGGATACAGTACTTTTATGTATTTGTATGTGGTGCTGAGGATGGAACCCAGTGGCTTGCAAGTGCTAGGTAGGCACTCTGAGCCACAACCCCAGCTCCCCCCTCCCCAGTTTTTTAATAGACAAGGTATCTGGTTTGTGTCTTCACTTAGCAAAGATTTATCCAACACCTGTGCAAGCAAAAATCTGGAATGCAGCTTAAGAAAAAAGTGAAGTGTGAAGTGGAAAGTGCTCCTTCTAGATTCATATTGAATGATTTTATTTTAGAGAACAAACCTGGCAAAAAGTGTATACAACAGCTTTTGTTGTTTACTAAATGTGTGGTGTTTTTTGTTTGTTTGTTTGTTTGTTTTGGTACCAGAGCAAAAACCAGGAGTATTTAACCATTGAACAACATCCCCACCCTTTTTTTTTTTTTTTTTTTTTTTTTTGGTGGTGTTGGGGATTGAACCTAGGGCCTTGTGCATGTGAGGCAAGCATTCTAACCAACTAAGCTATATCCCCAGCCCTTTATTTTTATTTTGAGACAGGGTCTTGCTAAGTTGCTGAGGCTGGACTTGAACTTGGGATCTTCCTGCTTCAGCTGGGATTAGAGGCATGTACCACCATGCCAAGCCACTAAATGTCTCTGAATATACGTGTATTTTGGAGACAAGGAAACAAATGCTCACAGTTTGTACCTAACATAATGTTGGTAAACATTGGTTAACAGCATGTAAACTAATTTTTTGTTTGTGTATCAGGAACTTCTCTAAATAGCCAGGTGCTGTGGAGCATCTCTTTCATCCTGTCAATTCAGGAACCTGAGGCAGGAGGATCTCAATTTTAAGAATCAGCCTCAGCAACTTAGCAAGACCCAGTCTCAAGTAAAAAATTTAAAAGGCTGGGGGATGTCACTTTATAGCAAAACACCCCCCAGTGAAATCCAGTGCCAAAAAAGAAAGGAACTTCTCCCAGTAATTCTAGAATTTTCTCAACTCCCTGTACTTGGGTTTTTCATTTTTCATTGTATAACAGAGTCAGCTAGGTGTGGTGGCATATGCCTGAAATCCCAGTCAATTGGGAGACTCAGGCAGGAAGATCACAAGTTTGAGGCTGGCCTGAGCAACATAGCAATACCCTGTTTAAAAAAGATATAGAAATATGCTTATTTGCTTTCCTTTGAAGAACATGAAACTCATGAATTACTGTTTTGGAATTAAAGATGAGTGTAGGCACAGAGTGATGATGATGGTCTGTCTTCTCTGTAACAGAGAAAAGGAAAAGAATTCAGATTTAAGCGACTGGAATCATTCCTACATGATTCTTGGCGGCAGAAACGTGACCACGTGCGCATCAGACGACTAGAAATGAAACCTCATGCTTTGGAAGTACCTGATAAACATTCCTTGGCCTTTGTTGTACGCATCCAAAGGTATAGTACTGGTGTCTTTTCAGATTCCCTGAGGTTGGGAGTTCTTTTAGGTCCCTTTCTAGGGAGATACAAAGATAGTAAGGGCCTAAGCCACTATGGAAAATTATGCAAAGAATTCAGGGATGAACCCAACAAATATGGTCTTTGTCTGCAACATTAGGAAAATAGATTTACTAATAGTGTTATTAGAGTAAATTGCAGGATTGGAGATGGTGCTTGAGGACACTTTCTCTAAAGCAAGAACTTAAATCTGCAACTGGAAAGACATGGATGGCGTTCACCAGTGTTGGGAAATGGCTTTCCAGCCATATATATAATGTCCTGAAATGAAGGGATTGAGACATCTTTCTAGGAACTAAAGCAAGGCAGAATGGATGGAGCATATTCGGTGCTATAAAGAAACTTATACATTTAATGGCATTTCCCTTATGTCCCTATCCTTACATACAATAGTGTACTTCTTACTGTGAAGTCTGTGAGTTTTAAATATTTACAAGCTCTGTCTTTAACCCTCCTACCATGGCCTATAATCTCTTTCATGACTGGATTTCTATGCAATCTCAGATCTGACCTGTAGGCTGCCTCTAGTAATGGTCAGAGATAAATCGGGTCATCTCCTTTTTGCTCAAAATTTTCAGTAGCTTTTGCTGCCCATAGAACAAGTCCAAGTTCCTTAGCCAGAGATGCAAAATCCTATGTACTCCTTTTTTCACAAATTCATGGACCATCTCTGTTGTCCCATAGCACCTTAGGCACTGTTCCACATAACAGGAAAACCATCAATTTATAAACCGTCTTCCACTAAACTGAACTCTCCCACCAACTTGGAAGGCTGAGGCAGGAGCATCACAAGCACAATGCCAGCCTCAGCAACTTAGCAAGGCCCTGTCTCAAAATAAATATAGGGGGCTGGGGTTATGGCTCAGTGGTAGAATGTTAACCTACAACATGTGAGGCACTGGCTTCATGCCTCAGCACCACATTAAAAAAAATAATAACAAAGTTATAAAAATAAATATAGGGCTGGGGATATAGCCCAGTGGTAAAGTGCCCCTGGATTCAATCCCCAGAACGGACGGACGGACGTACATACATACATACATACATACATACATATGCAAACAAACTGAGAACTTTAAGGCATGGTCTCTTTTCTCTGCCAGTGTGGTGGCACAAATTTTATAAGTGCTTACTGAAGTGACATAAACTGTAGAGAGCCTGATTTCTGTTACCATTTGTTTCAGGATTGATGGGGTGAGTTTACTGGTGCAGAGGACCATTGCAAGACTTCGTCTGAAGAAAATATTTAGTGGTGTCTTTGTTAAAGTCACCCCCAAAAGCCTAAAAATGCTACGGATAGTAGAACCTTACGTGACCTGGGGGTAAGTAAGGTTTTCTCTGTGAATTCACAATAGCTTGTATTTCAGTGTGTGAGTGTGCACAAGATATTACTTTCATGTTACTATGTTGGACATTGAGTGTGATCATAGGCACCAGAAATCAAGAACTTTGGCACATGGGACAGGCTGAGGGAGGAGATCAGTGATGCTAATAATGGTCTGACATTACCATAGCAGGGCTTAGGCTGAGTAAGATGAGTAAAAGAGCTGGATATAGTGGCACATGACAGTAGACAGGGAGGATGATTTCAAATTGAAGCCAGCCTGGGCAAATTAGTGAAATCCTATCACTAATTTTAAAAGGGGGTAGGGATGTTGACTCAGTTGTTAGGCACTTGCCTAGCATGCAGAGGCCCTGGGTTTAATCCCCAGAACCCACCCCCACCCCCGCCCAAAAAAAAAGAGAGAGAGACCACTTGGAGTCTTGAAACTGAACTAGTAGCAGTGCTTATAGTATTCCTCAAACATTAAAATCCAACAGAAAGGTAGTGAATACTTTAATTCCAGATACTTGAGAGGATTGTGAGTTCGAGGCCAGCTTGGGAGAGCAGTGAGAACCAGTTTCAAAAACAAAATAAGCTGTGCGACACTGTACCACCTGTAATCTCAGCAGCTGGGAGGCTGAGAGAGAAGAGTCACGAGTTCAAACTAGCCTTAGCAAAAATGAGGTGCTAAGCAACGCGTTAGACCCTATCTCTAATATGAAATAGGGCTGAGGATGTGGCTCAATGGTCAAGTGCCCCTGAATTCAATCCTGGTACCAGTAAAATAAAATAAAACCCCCAAAAGGCTTAGGTTTAATTTCTAACTCTTGCACCATCTTGAGTAAACTGTAAGCCAGGTAGTGGTTTTGTTTTATCTGGGTGTTTTTATCACCCACTCCACTTTCTACCAGATATACACTACTAGTGAGCTGCACCTACAACCCTGTCCTTTTTTTTTTTTTTTTTTAATACCTTCATTTTATTTATTTATTTTCATGTGGTGCTGAGAATGAAACCCAGTGCCTCATACATATAAGGCAAGCACTCTGCCACTAAGTCACAATCCCAGCCACCCCCTTTATTTTGAGGCAGGATCTTGCTAGGTTGCTCAGGCTAACTTTGTAATGATCCTGACTCAGCCTCCTGAGTAGCTGGGATTATAGGCATGTGCTGTTGCACCTTGCTAGAAACAATTTTTTTGCTTGATGAACACCTATATCTATAAATTTAAATTGCTGGTTTCCCTTTCCTAGCCAGGGCTACTCTGGTTAGTTGTTTTGTTGTTGTTTTTGTTTATTTGGTTTTACTTTTTTTTTTAATTCTAATTAGTTATACATGACAATAGAACGCATTTTGACATATTGTACACAAATGGAACACAACTTCTCATTCCACTGGCTATACTTGGTGCAGAGTCACTCCAGTAGTGTAATCATACCTATATATAGGATAATAATGTCTCTCATTCTACCGTCCTTCCCATCCCCACAGCCCCGTTCCTCCCCTCACTCACCTCTACACAAACCAAAGTTCATTCATTCTTCTCTACCCACTCACCCCACACCCTGTCCTGCCCTGCCCCACCCCACTATGGATCAGCATCTGCTTCTCGGAAAACATTAAGCTTTTGTTTTTTGGGGTTTGGCTTGTTTCACTTAGCATGGTATTTTCTAGTTCCATCCATTTACTTGCAAATGCTATAATTTCATTTTTTAAGGCGGAGTAATATTCTGTTATATATGTGTACCACATTTTCTTTATCCATTCATCTGTTGAAGGGCATCTAGGTTGGTTCCATAGTTTAGCTATTGTGAATTGAGCTGCTGTAAGCATTGATGTGGCTGCATTACTATAGTATGCTGATTTTAAGTCCTTTGGGTATAGACTAAAGAGTGGGATAGCTGGGTCAAATAGTGGTTTCATTCCAAGTTTTCTTTTTTTTTTTTTTTTTTAAAGAGAGAGAGAGGAGAGAGAGAGAGGATTTTAATATTTATTTTTTAGTTATCAGCGGATACAACATCTTTGTTTTGTATGTGGTGCTGAGGATCGAACCCGGGCCGCACGCATGCCAGGCAAGCACGCTACCGCTTGAGCCACATCCCCAGCCCTTCATTCCAAGTTTTCTAAGGAATCTCCATACTGCTTTTCAGATTGGTTGCACCAGTTTGCAGTCCTACCAGCAATGTATGAGTCTGCCTTTTTCCCCACATCCTTGCCAACATTTATTATTGCTTGTATTCTTTTTTTTTTTTAATTCCTTTTTTTAAATTTATTTTTTACATACATGACAATAGTGGAATGTCTTACACTCATTATTACCCATTTACAGCACAATTTTTCAAAGTATATAATATATAATTTTTCAATTATATAAAGTATGTTCACACCAAAATTATGCCATTATACATGTACTGCTTGTATTCTTGATAATTGCCATTCTGACTGGAGTGAAATGAAATCTTAAAGCACTTTTGACTTGCATTTCTGTAATTGCTAGAGATGTTGAACATTTTTTCATACACTTGTTGATTTTGTACTTTTTATATTTATTCTTCTGTTAAGTATCTGTTCAGTTCCTTAGCCCATTTATTGATTGGGTTATTTGTTTTTTATGGTGTTAAGTTTTTTGAGTTCTTTATTTATCCTGGAGATTAGTGCTCTGCCATTCTGGTTTTTTATCCCCTCCTTCATTTGTGTATTCACAAGCATTTCAGCCTCTGATGATAAAATACTTCCTGGTAAGGGGATAGGCAGGATCACTTCTCCCACCTTTTCTTCTCAGACTGCAGAACTGAGTAGCCACTGTAATGCAGTATGCCAGGTGCCAGTTAAGGCTGTGCTTTATTCTGCCTCACATAGATTTCCAAATCTGAAGTCTGTCCGGGAACTCATCTTGAAACGTGGACAAGCAAGGGTCAAGAATAAGACCATCCCCCTGACAGACAACACAATGATTGAGGAGCATCTGGGTGAGTGCTGCAGTTTAAGGATCAGTGGGAGCAAAAAGCAAGCATCTTCAGTGGCTTTGATTTGGGGGTCCTAACAACATGCCAGGGTGCCCAGCTCTGGCATATAAAAGCTTGGTATATGCTGAACAAATGGTGAATAAAGGAATATATGCCTTTATATATTTTAGGGAAGTTTGATGTCATTTGTCTGGAAGACCTCATTCATGAAATTGCCTTCCCGGGGAAGCATTTTTGGGAGATCTCTGGGTTCTTGTGCCCTTTCCACCTCTCTGTTGCTCGTCATGCTACCAAAAATAGAGTGGGTTTCCTCAAGGAGATGGGCTTACCTGGCTATCGGGGTGAACGCATCAATCAGCTCATCCGCCAGCTGAACTAAACCCAGGTGAGGCAGGGCTGAAAACTGGTCTGACTTTTAGTGAGCCATGCTTTGTCACTTGGTAGAGGTCTTGCCTAGCATGCATAAAGCCTTGGGTTCAGTCCCCAGGGCCACATACACAAAAAATTACAGGCTAGAAAACTTCTCTCTTGCTGTGGTTGTTTAACTGAACTAGGGAGAAACTAATTCAAAAAAGAACTTTTTCTTTCTAATTATTTTATTGGTGCATTATTATAGTTGTTCCCAAAAGATTTTTTTAAATATTTTTATTAGTTGTTCATGGACCTTTATTTACTTATATAAATGTGGTGCTGAGAATCAAACCCAGTTCCTTGCACATGCTAAACAAGCACTCTACCACTGAGCCACAACCCCAGCCTCCAAAAAATTTTGAAGATTTAAGTCATCTGTTATTGTTTAATCTTTTTTTTTAAGTTGTTGATGGACCTTTATTTTATTCATTTATTAATATTTGGTGCTGAGAATCAAATCCAGTGCCTCACACATGCTAGGCAAGAGCTCTACTACTGAGCCATAACCCCAGCCCAAGTCATCTGTTTTGTGGAAGGAATCTTAACTGTTTGAAAATGCTTTTTATTGCTGCAGATATTACTATTAAGTGTCAGATTTCAGTGAATTTGTATTGATGCAGTTGTATTTTTCTCCCTCAGAATATCTGAAAGCAGTGCATCGGAAGCATGTGTTCTGTTGGATGGAATTGTTGTCAAGTATCTTCACAGAAGATTATTTTCTGCCTTAAGAAACTGGAAGGAAGGAATTGGGGAAGAGACAGTAGGTTATGATCATGGCAGGCACCTCTCATCACAGCCCAGTTCCAAGGAAAATTGTTTTCCACGTTGACCACCTCTGCTCTGCTGTTTAATATTGGTGAATGAATAACCCAGGCATGTGTACAAGTCTCCCTAAGCCTCTTGCAGCAGTGGACCAAGTCCAGGAGCATACTTGAATCTAGAGGTCCCAAGAGCCTTGTTTTGAAAAGACTTAAAATACTTGGGAAGAAAGCACAAAAACCAAGTACTCGTATGTCTCTGTTGTTTCGCCTGACAGTTTTGTGAACTATCATACTTGCCTTGGCTCTAAGTGTATGGGGAGCTTTTCTATCCTATCCTGCAACAGACTTAAGTTCCCTTCACTAGCTCAAAGGTTGAGAAAGGAGGAACCTTTCACCCTGAACACAACGTACTCAAAATTTTGCTTAGAATTTCAGGGTGTTCATAGACCCTTCTCTTTCAGGATTTACACATCTTCTCTGAGGAAGTCTTGTTCTTATTAGCATGTGGTCACTCAGGCCGTGATCTTGCTAGTCTTCTGGTTCCATGACTTGCAGAAGACCAAAGTTCACCCAGCCAATTGTGTTTCTATAAAGAACACAGTGGCGGGCCAGGTGCAATGGCACACACCTGTAATCTCAACAACTCAGGAGGCTGAGGCAGGAGGATTGCAAATTTGAGGCCAGCCTCAGTAATTTAGTAAGACCCTGTCTCGAAAATGTAAAAAAGTGTGTGGGGGGATGTAGCTTAGTGATAAAACACCCCTGGGTTCAATCTTCAGTGCCGAAAAAAGAATAGAGTGACGGGTTTTTCATTTTCTACGTCATCTATAATTACATTACTGACTATTTTCTCCCCTGGGATTCAGGATGCAATTTCCAGGTTTCCCTGATCAGCATTCTGCTTAAAATCCAGATTAGGAAGAAGGGAGCCATTTTCTTGTTTTGGCATGAATGAAATTAGCACTATTTTGACTTTTTAGGACCCAGGCAGGCAACTCAGTTGGATTTTTTCCCCCTTATTCTGGACTTAGGAAGTATTGTCCTTTATCTTTCTAGTAATGAGGGAGATCAACAAAGCTTCTGGGGATGCTAATCCTGAAAAAAAGTGGATACTGTTTATCTTCATCAGTGTCTACCCTTAAAAGTGGTACTTCCCTCTTGATTGTTTTAGTGTTGCGTTCCACAACTAAACACTCAAGGTCACTCCAGGTGAACTGGGCTGACAAATATTATCACACAGAGACAGAAATGCCTTTTTAGGAGTCTGAGGAAAGCCAGCAAGGAGCATGTGCTAAACCCTTTTATTGGGGATAAGCAATTCAAATGAGGCAAGGGATCAGGTTTCAGGGAAGGTTGAGTCTAGCTTTGTGATGTCTGCTCCCGGCATATTGACTGACTTTCCGGAAGGCCATGCCCATCTCATGAGCTGTGTGGGGATCATGGCAGAACAAGTAAAAAGACCAGAGTGAGGCCCGCCCAGAGAAGCAACATCAGCTCAGTCCACTTTGTGCGCTCAATGCTCAATAGTTCACACACACACACAGCCATGACTGGCTTGCCACATCCCACATTTTTATCGCTCAGGGCTAAGGGGCACTCAGTTCCCATATGGCAGCTCCCAACACTTCAGCTTACCATCTAAGAGCCCAGTTAAACAGAACATGCTTAACCATGTTCCTTTGGGATCAGCTCTGCAGCAGTTTTGGCTCTTAAGACCCTCGAGTACAGCTATGAAAATTGAGTGAAAGGTATAAGAATGCCTTAAAATGTGCCAGGTTATGAGGTAATTAATTGGGTTTGGTTCCAGAGTTTAACCTGCCAGAAACAGATGTTGTTATAAATATTACTTTTTAATATTGGAGAGCATTGTGAAATTGGATTATTTTTAAATGATGTATTGCAAAGTCATGGAGAAATAGGTGTAGGAAGGGAAGCCTTGGATTTATATCCCAGATCTCTTACTAAATATGGAAACAGGCTGGGCTATAGCTCAGTGGTAGAGTGCTTGCCTAATATGTGTGAGGCCCTAGGTTTAGTCTGCAGCACTGCAAAAATAGAGCTGATATCCTCTAGCTTGTTTGCCTCGCACGGTTGTTAAAACAAAAATGTTGTAGTTGTACACAATATCTTTATGTGGTGCTGAGGATCGAACCCAGGGCCTCACATGTGCACGGCGGGCGCTTTACCACTGAGCCCCAGCCCCAACAAAAATGGTTTTAAATTTATAATCCTACATGAGTAAACAATTGTCATAAATTGTGCCCTTACCTCTGTGATTCATGCTATAACATTACTGAGCAAGTTGTGGGACTATCCTTATTTCAGGGAAAACCTGTATGGTCTAACCATGATATGCTACTATGGGCTTTTTTGGGGGGCGGAGGGAACAACATATACACCAGGTATGCTCTTGGTTTTGTAGGGAAAACAATTTAAAAATCAAAGAGTAGTGGCTCAGGAGGCTGAGGCAGGAGGATTTCTAGTTCAAAGCCAGTCTCAGCAAAAGTGAGGTGCTAAGGAACTCAGACAAAGTAAATGTGTGTGTGTGTATGGTACTGGTGATTGGACCAAGGAGTGTTCTGCCACTGAGCTAGGCCCTAGCCCTCGTTTTTTGCCCCTTTTGAGACAGTCTCACTAAATTGTTGAGGCCAGCCTCAAATTTTGAATCCTTCTCGGGCTTCCCAAGTTGCTGGAATTATAGGTTTGTGCCCCACACATATCCTCTTCAGAAGGTGATTTTGTGAACTTTTCCTCTGCTATAATCCTCGAGCCCCTTACCTGACCCAGCTGGCTCTAGGAACCAAGGTTTTGTTTTTAATGCTTTGGAGTTATATTTAGTATTCTTCAAAGTCATTCTGAGGCCAAATTTTATCATCAACTTTAATTGCCCTCTGGAAAATGAGTGTCACTTGAATTATTCTGTTACTACAAGAATAACGGGATCAGGTTCTGCACGTTACTAACAGGTCAGACCCATTAGTGTTTTCAGGTGCTGGAATGAGCAAGCACCCTGGCCCTTGCAGGAGCTAGGCACGGGCTCTGTAAGTGAGCTATACAGCCACCCACCCCCTACCCCCTCTGGTATTTTGGAACTGAAAACAGCGTCGCAGGTAGTAAAGTAGGAGACTTTAGCCGACTGGTACAGAATTTTTTAGAACTGATAAACATGGTCCTGAAATACCAATACAGAGCAACCCCTACGAGGCTCCCGAGAGAATCAGGTCCAGCTGAGACAGGTCAGGGCTTTGTTGGGAATCCAGGGTCGCAAGTTCGTGCCAGGCGCAGACCCCAGCTGCAAAGGACCTCGAGTCCGCCGAGCTGTGCTATTCCGGGGCTGTTCTTCTACCCGAGGGTCTGCGAAGCGGATGGCAGGGGCTCCGGGGCCGCGGTGGCTCTGGTAGAGTTTGCGGAACCCGCGGCTTCCCAGGGCTTGGGCCTCCGCGGGAGCTGGGACGCCGTGGGGTCGCCGTGAGTCGCCGTGATGTGGCGTTTCTCCAGGCCCGGAAGCTCCCGGCCGTTCTGAACCAGATAGAGGAGCTGCGCCAGGGTCACCGAGGCCGGGGCTGCTTCAGCAGGTTGGCGGGGTCTGCCACAGCTGCCCGAACTGCCACGCCGCTCCATCCTCGGCCACGAACCCTGGTTACGGTAACAAGAAAGCACTTCCGGGTGTGGTGGGTGCAACCACCGTGGGCGGAAACGAAGGGGAGGACGTAGACCACACCAAGCTGCCAAGACGGGCGGAGTGGGGGCACTGGAAAACGCTGACCAATTCCGCGCAGAAACATTTCAAACGCAAAAATTTTGCCCACCCCGGAGTCCTCAACGTGTAATGTATTTCAGAATAAAAAGGGAAAGACGCACCAAAATTTGAAGGCTTGCCCAGAATGGAACGTGCAATCGGACACATCTTTGCAAAGATGCAGAGGCACTACGCACACACCCATTTTCATGCACACACACGCAGGCGCGCTTCGCTTCCTTTTCTTTTTGCAGTGGTGATATTTGCTTTGTTTTGCAGAGCTTCTTGCGTGTCTGGCAAGCCTCTACAACTGAGCTACACCTCCAGCCCCTAGTGAATTTTTTAATCTGAGGATTGTGGGGACCCCCGAATTTGTAACAGACGAATGGGTGACTTAGGGACTCTAAATTTACAGCTGGCACCTGAAGTAAAAGCTGCCTTGTTGGGAACAGTGCCTTTTAACTTGCAGGCTCTTCACTAACTGGATGGTGAGTGCCAAGAATTGCCGCACACCATTTGGTATTTAACAGAATACTGAATGAAGTGGGAACTCAGCCCTCTCTCTGTGGCCAGGGTCAGTTGCCTGGGCAATCTCCTGCTGTTCTTGCCTCAGAATTCCTTCCTCACTCACCAGGTTCACTTTCTTCCTCAGAAGAGGTCATGGCTCCGCTCCCACCACCCTTACTTCGAAGCTCTGGTTTTCTGCTTCCTTATTACCATATGCCTACTAATCGAGTGCAGGATGATCACATCTCTGTGAGGTTAAAACTAACCTTGGGTGTCCTTGAAGCCACAATAAATATGGAATTTGCTCAAAAATAAGGAGAGTACAATATATGGGTTTGGGAAATGGGAGTCATCTCAGCATTATCATTCTTATATTTTCATTTTGTACCCAAGCAGGACAAGGCAACGAATTATGGATTATCAGGAGGGACCTCAAACACCACTAGTGCAACCCCCCTTAATACAGTAAACTGAGCCCAGGAAAGGAATAACCGAGCTGGGTTTGGAACTTAAGCCTCCTGACTTTTAACCAGGTGCTGTCTCCCTGTAATAGCTGCATCTTCATTGTTAGGGCCCAGTGGCCCCTGTCCTGTGGACAGTCATCCATGTGCATGAAGAAGGCAGGGAAACAAAACAAATATAATTGAGCTGGGTGCAGTGGCGCACACCTATAATCCCAGCAGGTCCGGAGGCTGAGGCAGAAGGATCAAGAGTTCAAAGCAAGCCTCAGCAAAAGCGTGGAGCACCCCTGAGTTCAATCCTGGGTGAAAAAAAAAAAAAAAAACAAGGATAACTGAATAAAGCAAAGACAGAGACACAGATAAACCTCATCCAGGTGTGTCCAGAGCCTTTCTATGTATCAACCAAGACCACAAAGGCTTAGATGTTATTTCAGCAGAAAGTAGCAAGCAGAGGCATCAACCTCCATGACTAGATAGACTCTGAATACCTTTAAGTCATGTATAACTCACTAGACATCTTTCATCCATGATTTAATATTTTTCTTTTTTGGTCCTGGCAATCAAACCCAGAGTTTTGCACATGCTAGACAAGCACTACCACTGAGCTACATCCCCAGCCCCATGATTTATTTATTTTTTTATAGACACAATATCATTATTTATTTTTATGTGGTGCTGAAGATTGAACCCAGTGCCTCACACATAGAAGGCAAGCGCTTTACTACTGAGCTACAGCCCAGACCCACATGATTTATTTATATTTATTATTATACTTTAAAAAAAATTTTGTAGTTGTAGATGGAAAGCATGCCTCCATTCCATTTGTTTATTTTTATGTGGTGCTGAGGATTGAACCCAGTGCCTCACACATGCCAGGCAAGCACTATGCCACTGAGCCACATCCCTAGCCCCCAGCCCCTATTTTTATTTATTATTATTATTTTAATTCTAGGGACTGTGTTCAATGATCCTCGGCACAGGGAGAAAAAAAAAATCTATCACAGAAGGAAATGCCTTTCTGCTCCCTTGTTGTACCTTAGTTCATCCTTCAAAGGCTTTCCCTCAATGAGCCCGCAATTTCCATCCTTTCTTAGCCTCAGAATTAACCAATCCTGTTTCTATGCCCCCACAATCCCTGGCTCATCTCACTATGACCACGAATCTTACTCTAATCTATCTATATGTGCTTAGACCAGCACCTGTAGAGACCTAGTGGTGACTGTCAGCTGAAGTCAGAATGTGTCCTCTAAAGCTCATGTGCTGGAAACTTAATCATCAATGCAACGGTTTTGAGAGATAGGACTTTTAAGATTTGATTAGCCCTCATGAATGGATTTATCTTGTTATCAGGAGAGTGGTTCATTATGCAAGAGTCTTTTTTTATTAATTTATATTTGCATGCTGGTCATGAAAATGAGTTCAGATCTCTACCCTGTTATGATGCAACAAGAAGACCCTCACAGATGCAGCCCCTTGATCTTGGACTTCCCAGCCTCCAGAATTATTTTTTAATTTATATCTTTATTTTTATGTGGTGCTGAGGATCAAACCCAGGACCTCACGCATGAGAGGCAAGCAGTCTACCACGGAGCTACAACCCCCAGCCTCCAGCTCCCAACCTCCAAAATTATAAGAAGCAATTTTTTTTTCTTTATAAATTACCTAATCTCACCAGGCGCGGTGGCGCTCACCTATAATCCCAGCAGCTCAGGAGGCTGAGACTTGAAGATCACTAGTTCAAAGCAAGCCTCAGCAAAAATGAGGCACTAAGCAACTCAGTGAGACTCTTTCTATAAATAAAATACAAAACAGGGCTAGGGATGTGACTCAGTGGTTGAGTGCCCCTAAGATCAAACCACAGTAACCCCCCCCCCCCCAAAAAAAATACCTAGTCTCGGTATTCTGTTAAAGCAGCACAAAACAGAATAAGACACTGACTGATTGAGTGGGTTTGTTTTGTTTTGATTTGATTTGCAGTGCTGGGGATTGAACCCAGGGGCATTCTACCACTGAGCTACATCCCCAGCCCTTTTTGTGTTTTTGTTTCTATTTTGAAACAAGGCCTCTCTAAGTTGCTGAGGCTGGCCTTAAACTTGAGATCCTGCCTCTGCCTGAGATGTATCACCATGGCAGGCCAGATATTTTCTTATAATAGATTCAAGTGGGCTGGGGTTGTGGCTCAGTGGTAAAGCACTTGCCTCATATGTGTGAGGCACTGGGTTTGAATCTTAGTACTGCATATAAATAAATGAATAAAATAAAGGTCCTTCAACAACTGAAAAAAAAGTTTAAAAAAATATAATAGATTCAAGTGCAGATTCAAGTCATGACTGAATGCAACTCCAAGCAAGCTTGATGGAGAGCATTTGGCCATACACAGTGCCAAGTGCTGGCATACAGATCCCCAGTCTCAGGGGCTCACAGCCTACCAAGGGAAAACATTACAGAAGTAAGTCATTATGATGATTATGATCTACATACCTCATAGAATTTATTAAATAAATAATACAGTGCAGTACTGCGTGTGGTAACAGTGTTATATGCCAAGCGAAATAAGGGGTTCACACATTATACTGGTTTTAAGGTGTATTTGATTTTCTCCACACACAAAATGTTCTTGTGGTCACTTCCTAGCCTATAGGGCTAGGCCCAAGTCTGACTTGGAAGCCAGACCAAGCCCCAGTCCTATTCCACTTCTAAGCTGTGAGATTTGGGTCATGTTCTCCCACTTATCTCCGCTTCAATTTCCTATCTGCAAAATGAGGAGGATAATGGCATCTCCCCCGCAGGACTGTCCGCTGGGTAATTGGGATAATGAGTGATGTTCAACAAAGGCAGTTATTAAGATCTTTCTCAGAGGGGCAATTAAACCAGTCTCCTCCTTGGCCCCACCAGGCCCTCTCTACCCTTGCCCATTCAGCCTCCTGGACACCAGCATCCTCAGGTGCCTTCAGTAGGCTCATTGCCCCCTGGTTTGGAGGCTTGGGGGGTTGGCCAAGGGGAGGGGGAGAGCAATAGAAGGAGGGAGGAGAAAGATGCCAGTGTATTTCTTCCTCAGTTTCCCTCCCTGCAGGGTCACCATGGGCAGCAGGGTCCTCCACAGACACTGCTTCCTCCCCTCACTCCTTCAGGCAAGTTTCTAGACCCAGATATTACACTCTTAGGGTCTCCCTTTGCCCTGTCCACACCTCTGTAAATAGATCCTTTATTAAACTCTCCTCAAATTACCCAATGTCAGTGTATCATCTGTTTCTTGCTCATACTCACCCATAAAGAAGTTGACTCCAGGAGCAGCCCCAGACCAAGTACTGGAATTGTATCAATTACAAATTCAAGGAGTACAGGAGAAGCCTTCCTGTGGAAGGGGAAATGCACCCAGGCGATTCATGGCATGTGGAGATGATATCATTAGTCAAATTATCTTTGGGGATAGCAGGGACTGATGCATAGGGAAAGTGGGGAGATAGGAGACGAAGTGACTGGTTCTTTTTTAAAAATATTTTTAGTTGTAGATGGACACAGTACCTTTATTGTATTTATTTTTATGCGGTGCTGAGGATTGAACCCAGTGCCCCACACATGGTAGGCAAGCGCTCTACCACTGAGCCACAACCCCAACCCCGTGACTGGTTCTTTGTGGCGTGGAGTCAGTCACTGACTTCTTCTGATGGCCACAGGGAACACACAGAGGGGAAAGGAGAACCAAAAGTTATCTTATCTTACAGAGTTGTGAGCAAGCACCAAAGCACCTCGATGGTAGCATGGAGGAGTCCCCTTCTACACACACAGGGCATAATGCAGCTGAGGGCTGGCCAGGGAGGTCATCATAAGGTTCCCCAAGTTTCAGCTCTCCAGGTTTAAGTAAAGGTCTGTGAGAGTAGGAGCCCTAAGATGGGACAGAGACTTTTGTGTATGTGTGTGCTGCTGGGGATTGAACCCAAGTTCTTGTGCTTGCAAGGCAAGCCCTCTACCAGCTGAGCTATACCCCCATCCCAGGACAGAGACATCTGAGCAGCCATGAACAAGGCCAAGAACTTATAATTCTCAAATTTCTTGTCTATGAAGATAACCACCTGCAACCTACTTCCAGGACATCAGAATGTCATCCTCAGAGCCCTCCCTGCCCCTATCCCTCCTGGGTTCCAGGACCTTCATGAGTTGGATCCCTGCAGGAGCTGGATACACAAACACAAGCCCATGCTGAGAGGAGGCTGCCCAGGCTGAAGGAGCTACAGGCCTTGCCTGTCTGTTGCTGGGCAGGCGCTGCGGGGGCATGTATGGAGTGGATTCTAAGCGAACTAGACCCAGGAGGGTGGAATGTAAGGTTCAGCTGAGCCAAACTCATTGTCATTGCTCATCCAAGTCTTGGTATTTAATGTGTTGGCTCAAGCACCTGGGAAGGGCAGTAATCGTCTGCTAGGTTGGTTAATTAAAACCTGGATTTAGTGGTAGCCTACAGTTAATGGGCATGAAATGCCAGAATGTTGCTGGCATGTTATAGAATGAATCAGAGTTCAGAGAGATGAGTGTGCCGGATTGGGTTTATTATGTGCCACCCCAGCCACCTATTTTTAGGGGGTCCAGAAAACGTTTGCTTTACTAAATCATTAAGAAACGCAGGGCTGGGGATGTGGCTCAAGCGGTAGTGCGTTCACCTGGCATGCGTGCGGCCCAGGTTCGATCCTCAGCACCACATACAAACAAAGATGTTGTGTCCACCGAACTAAAAAAATAAGTATTACAATTCTCTCTCTCTCTCTCTCTCTCTCTCTCTCTCTCTCTAAAAAAAAAAGAAGAAAAAAAGAAACGCAGTGGGGGGAACTTCAGTGGGGGGTGCTTGCTGGCATGGCGGGTTCGAATCTCAGTACCGCACATAAATAAATGAACAAAATAAAGATCCTTAAACAACTTAAAAAAATGTTTAAAAAAATATAATAGATTCAAGTGCAGATTCAAGTCATGACCGAATGCAACTTCAGGCAAGCATGATGGAGAGCATTTGGCCATACACAGTGCCAGGTTAGATTAGCTGTGCGGTCAGGCCTGGGACATTGTCTGGTCTGGTAGCCTCGGGCGAGTTCCTTGCTAGCCCCAGTCTTGGTACGGTGCTTGGATTGTAACTATGTCCGTGTGTTCTGATGCCATCTCGCACTAATCTGGCTACTGGAATCCCCAGTAGTAAAGTAAAATACTCAAGGTACTCCAGCACAGATGATGGCTACATTGATCTTCAATTTAAGAAAAGCCCGCCTAAGATCCCTTGTAAGGCCATTGCACTTGTCACTGTGCTGTTTTTGATTGGCGCTTTTCTCATTATCATAGACTCCCTCCTGCTGTCAGGCTACATTAGCAAACGGTGGGGCAGACCTGTCCTGATCATGGTCATTCTGGTGTTCCTACCAGGATTTTACCATCTGTGCATTGCCCACTATGCATCTAAAGGCTACCCGGGTTACTCCTATGTGACATTCCAGACTTGGATGATTAACACTTCATCCCTGAGACAAGTCACAGTGGAACTGAACCCAGGTTAAAGATACTGAACAGAAACTATGGCAAAGGGCTGATGAATTATGCAGTTTGCAGATGTTTGACAAAACAATGGCCAGAGTTTATGGGTCCATCCCAAAAATATTCATTGAGCTTAATTAGCTAATTACAAAACACTGTGTTTTTCACCTGGCCCTGGCAAAACTCAACAAGTTTTTCCATATAAATTTGTATCATGGGAGTCATGGCTCAGTGGCAGAGAACTTGCCTGGCATGGGTGAGGCCCTGGGTTCAATCCTCAGCACCACACAAAAATAAATAAATAAATTTAACTTAATTTCTATCATGAAGGAATAGCAATGCTAATCGGGAAAGCAGGAGGTTATTTTGTTGTGGAAAGTGTTACCATTCCCTCCCTCTTTAGATTGAGCATTTCTTTTAAATAGTCTTCTTTGTCAATTTGTTATCATAAAAAATGGAAGAGTGTGGTATGTCTAATTTCTTAGTTACTAAGTAATTTCTTTTTAAAATATCAAAAGATCTTATCCCCTACACTTAACTCTACCTTCAACATTCTGGTGGAAGACCTCTGTAAAATCACACGTTAGTGTGGATCCATCAGTAATACCTTTTACTTTGTTTCTCAGTGACAGGAGCCAGGAATTTTTTTAAGCCACAGAGTAAGTTTTCAAAGTATAAGCACTGTCTCTGATAACCAATCCTTGGCCAGCTCTGATCTTATTTCCCAATAGGTTGGCCTGATTATAATTTGGGTCATTCTATCCTTTGTAGATCAAGATGTTCTATATATCATGCCTTTAAAGACTGTACTTTTGGCTGTTGGCTAATGAAAAATGAAGATAAGTGGTTGCTATTTAGAGTGTCTAACCCTATTGCTAGCACCTGGTACTATAGTGTCATTCTGCTGAAGATATCAAGACTTGGCATGGATCCCTGGAAGGGATTGATTCTGTTTCTTTGCTTGAAAAAAAAAAGTGACTTATATTCAAAAGAAATTAAAATGTTGGAATCCAAATCCTGGACTTAACATGAGTTAACTTTAGACGTAATTCAGAAAACATGTTATAAGGCATACAGGAGTAACTCTGTATTGGGGTAACTGGCAGCATGAGTCAGACTCTACTTTCCAGTCATTCATTTACTCTGAGGTTATATATTTGAACAACTATCAGCTTGGAGGTACTTATTCACAGCCTTCCAAATTTCAGTTGCTGAAATTTGGAAGGCTGTGAATAGGGCAAGTTTGGGGGTAGAGATGAGTTCATTTTGGGACATGTAAATGCATATGTCTCCTTGACATCCAGTGGGTGCTGTGGAGGCTCAGGAGTTCACAAGAGAGGGTTCAAGCTAGACATAGAAATGTGACGTTATCTTCAGAAACTTGGGGATGGATGAGATCACAGGTGGAGTTAGTGAAGAGGACTCAGGAATAAGCGCAGACTCCAAGTTTGGGTGCATTTAGTAATGGGAAAGGAGCCTAGGGAATCTGGCATTCTGAAGTTGTTGGGCCTTGTCAGTGAAAATGTGAGGCGAAGTATACAAAACTTTATGTTGGTCAGTGCTTGCAAAGCTCACACAAGGTAGTTTTAGCCAAATTAAATTATTTGGTCTTTTTTCCTTGTAAGGAAAAATCAAGATGAAACAGAAAAGCATAAAGTCAAGAGTAAACATTTGCTCTCCCAATTCACCTCCAAAGGTTGTCTCCTTATATGGTTTACAGAAATGTTCTAAGCCTATAAACATGGATATCTTTTTTTCTTTTTTAAGAAAAAAAAAAAAAAAGAAAGAAACACAGTGAGGAGGGCCACCAGGGTCCTTACCTTGATCTGAAAACTAGAGTCATTAGATCAATCAGTGGAACTGGATTCTCTCATTTTGGTGAGAATAATGGCAACCTGGTAGCATGGAGGCCAAATGGTGATGCTTAAGACTCAAAGGCTGGGGTCGAGGCTGGGGCTCAGTGGCAGAGCACTTGCCTAGCATGCTTGAGGCACTGGGTTTGATCCTCAGCACCATATTGAAAAATAAAATAAGTAAACAAATAAAATAAAGGCATTCTGCCCATCTACAGTTACTTAAAAAAAATAAAAATAAATAAAAAAGAGTCAAAGGCAAGGGTGGTACATACCTATAATTCCAGCTACTCAGGAGGCTGAAGTAAGAGGATTGAAAGTTCAAGGTGAGCCTGGGCAATTTAGCAAGACCCTGTCTCAAAAAGTAAAAAAGGCTGGGGATGTTCTCAGCGGTAAAGCTTCCCTGGGTTCAAACCCCTATACCAGGGGGGGAAAAAAAAGCAAGGTTGAGGCCTGAAATGCATGAGACCCTGGGTTTGACCCCCAGTACCACTATAAATAAATAAATAAGCGATGTTCCACAGTAAAGCAAAAGGACAAAGTGATCATCAGGTAGACAATATGATAGCCCTGTGGATATTTCTTTTCACAGTGCCCCTTCCCTAGGGCTCCTTCAGTGTAGCTATGTATAGATGGTAAGCAAGGAACGTCAGACATGGAAGCCCTGCTTTGGCTCAGTCACTACTGACTGATGTGGTAAGGCCAATGACAAATGTCCAACCCCCCAAGTCCTTGTGCATGCAAGGCAAGCACTCTACCAACTGAGCTATTTCCCCAACCCCACCAATAGCCGACCTTTTTGCAGCCCAATGCTAGACCCTGATGGGGCACCAATCTCACATGGTTATAGATTGCCATACAATGTGACTACCATAACATTGGGACTGTACCTCATCCTTGCAAGAGCAGGCATGTAGTTCATTTATGAATCTACTTTCTTTTCCTATGGCCCTACTGTTAGCACTGTTTATGAGCTTTCAGAATGCCATACCCAACACCATAACATTCCACGTCAAATAACTTCCATTCAGGTCACAACTGCTACAGCCAAGGGAATGTACAGATGAGCCCATGCCCATAGAATTCACTGGCCTTACTACTGCCTCATGACCCAGAAGCAGTTGGCTGGATCGAATGGTGGGCCAACCTCACTAGGAAAACTAGGAAACTAATTCCTAGAAATTGGGATGCTATCCTGCAGGCTGCTACAGAGTATTTTAAGTCATAACTAAAATTATATGTAACCTCAAGAGGTAGGAGTGGCAATGGCCTCCTTGCTATTACACTATAGAAGTTTATGACTCACTAGAAGAATTTTTGCCATCCATTCCCATAACCTTTTTCCTTGTAAGGGGAAAATCAAGATGGAACAGAAAAGCCATCCATTTCCATAACCTTTTGAGTTTTCAATAGCTCACTGCCAAAACTGATCCTAAAACACATACTGTTCCAGGGTCCTAGAAAGGACCTCAGAGGATTTGGAGAGCCCAGTGTTGCAGGGGGAAGCATTTCCACCATGAACAATCATAGTACCAATGACTTAGAAGCTGAACTAATCCTCAGCCATTTTGGTTTCTCATGATACTGAACCAACAGGTGAAAAAAGTGATCATTGGGGCTGGGGATGTGGCTCAAGCGGTAGCGCGCTCGCCTGGCATGCGTGCGGCCTGGGTTCGATCCTCAGCACCACATACAAACAAAGATGTTGTGTCCGCCGAAAACTAAAAAATAAATATTGAAAAAAAAGAAAAAAGAAAAAAGTGATCATTGTTATATCTGGGTTGATGAATACCAGAGGACAGTTAGTTGCTTCCCTGTAAGGGAGGTAGAGATGAGATCTGGAACCCAGGGAAGTCACTAAGATGCTTCTTTAATCCTTTATCCAGGGACTGGGGTTATAGCTCAATGGTAGAGTACTCACTTGGCATGTATGAGCCCCTAGGTTCAATCCTCTGCACCACATAAAATAAATAAATAAAATAAAGGTATTGTATCCATCTACAACTAAAATATATATATACATTTAAAAAAAATCCTTTATCCAGTTGCCTCATCAACAGAAAATTTCAAGGTGTGTAGCTCAAGTGGTAGAGCGCTTGCCTGAAATGCATGAGACAGAACACTTGGTGGCAGAACACTTTTCTCTCATGGGATCTGGTTTACAAAAACCACACACACAAAAAAAACAACAACAACAACAACAAAAAAAAAAAAAAAGACAGAAAAATTTCATCAGCCCAACAAAGTCAGGACCACCAAAGACTTAGACCCTACAGGAATAAAGATTTAAGTCACCCACCAGGTAAAGAACCTTGTCCAGCCACAGTGTTGGTAAAGGAAATGCGGGTACTGAGGGGCTTCGTGACCCTCCAAATCTGGCCTCCCCACCTGACACTAACAGGCCCTGGGCTCCAGGAAGCCAAGCTGCATCCAATTACCACCACACTGCTCCTCTTGCATTCAGGCAAAAGAGGAGAGGATGGTGAGGTCAGGGAATTTATTCTGCTTTCCTCTGCGGAGTCACCACCACAGCAATGTCAGACACTCTTCCACAGCTTTCTCTGGCTCCGGGTTCCTGTAAATGCTTCCTCCTTCCCCTCTTCAGACCTCAGTGCTGACACCCCACAGCCCCTGTGTTTTTTCTCTATCTTTATAAGCAGTCCCTTTATTAAACTCGCTTCAAATAACCCATCTGTTTTCCTTTCTAGGCCCCTGGAACAGTATATGTTTTAGGATCAGTTTTGGCAGTGAGCTGTTGAAAACTCAAAATAACAGTAGCTTACACAAGATAACAATTTTTGTGTTTCTTATATAAATTAAAGTAGGTATTGCGTAAGTCAAGGCTGGTGCAGTGACACCATGAACATTATATCATACTGCATGTGCTGTCATGTGTCAATGGTGAGGACAATTCTCTCACAAATGAAATGTGTGGTTAGATTAGGTGATTCCATCATTCTACAAATGTCAGAGAATATACATACAGAAACTTAGATGGTCTAGCCTAGGCTATGAGGCATGGCATATTACCGTGCCACATTGCCCTGATTTGCTCTGCCAGGTTGCTCTTGCTGGATTTGCTCAGGCAAGTAACTTTGCTCCACAATCAGCTTAGGTAGGGTTTCCAAAAATTCTTCAGCTGCCTTGACATCAGCACGCACATATTCACCACTTACTTTCACATGATGTAAGAATGAAGAACAATGCTTGAATCGTTGAAGCCACCCAGAGATGCCTGTAAATTCAACAGCATAGTTAGTTCCAGTCTTTTCTTTCAACATCACAAGCAAGCTTTCTGCTTTGGCCGTGATCATTGTGGTGCTGGGAAGTATGTGCTTTTTGGACTGGTCTTTAACCAGGGTCATTAGAAGTTTACCCATGTTCAATAAAGGTCCTTCTCAAATTTGTATTAGTCTTGTTGCTTTTGATGAAGCAGATCCTCTAACAGCTTCTGTCACTTTGTTATTGCTCTTCAAGAGAGTAACAATGTGGAACTGGATATGCCTGAGTGGGGAGCAATAACCACTGATTTTCCACCATCATAGTCCTGAATCACTTTTCATTTCCAAGTGTTCCATGTGGCCTCTTATTGGCAACATTAGCAATGGAGTTTGCACACTTAGGGTTCATGTTGAACAAAACAACAGGAGATTAGAGCAAACACAAGAGAAAATGATGTAATCAGATACTGCTGCCAGAGTAACAGGACATAGTGTTTTGGGGGATTTTGCTTTTTTTTTAATCTTTTGTTTTTATTTGTTGTTATATTGCCAGGCTAATTTCAAACTCATGGGCTCAAGTGATATTCCTACCTCAGCCTCCCCAGTAAATGGGATCACAGGCATATGCCACCACAACCCAATGGCAGCACATTGTTTCACAATAATCTTTCTTTTTTATCAGTACAAGAAGTGCACTCTAAAGTAATGATAAAAAGTAACTGCTTTCTGATGACCGTGTCTGCTTTCCTCTACCACATGCTTCCCCCATGATGTTCTGCCTCATCTTGGACCCAGAGCAATGGAGTTGGCCGTCTAGAACTGAGACCTCTGAAACCATGAGCTCCAAATAAACAATTCTTCCTCTAAAATTGTTTTTGTTAGGTCTTTTGGTCACAGCAGTGAAATAACTAACTAAAATAGAAATTGGTATTAGGAGTGCGGCCACTGCCATGTGATTCAGAAGCTTTTGGAGGTTTTTGGAATTAGTGGGAGGAATTTTGGAGAGTTTAGAGATGCAAGCTGGAAAGGTTTTAAATTGTTGTAAGTGGAACTTAATAAGCAATTCTGGTGGGAGTCCAAAAGACCAGAATGCCAATAGGATTATGGACAGTAAATCCATGAGGATTTAGAAGAGGGCTAATGAGGTTTCAGAAGAGGAGGACTCTATTGAAAATTGGAATAGAGGTGTTTTGTATTATGTTCTGGCTAAGAAATTGTCTATATTTTGCCCATGTCCAGAGACTTGTTGTGAGGTTGAATTTTTTTTTTATATACACAAAGAATTCTTTTTTTATTTTTTATTTTTTTAGGTGTAGATGGACACAACAGTATGCCTTTATTTTTATGTGGTGCTGAGGATCAAACCCAGGTCTCACCAGTGCTAGGTGAGCACTCTACCACTGAGCCACAATCCCAGCTGTGAGGTTAAATTAAAACATGATGTACTAATTAATCTCACAGAGGAAATTTCAAGGCAGCATAGCATTTGGATGGTGGCATGGGTATTGCTGACAGCTTTTAGCCAAATTTACTGTGTTAATCAGGAGTAGAAAGCAGAGCAAAAAGATTCAGGAAAAAAAAAACTTGAAGTTTGGCTAGAAAAATCAAGAGTAAAACTGAGGTAAGGAAGTTGTGGTTATTATTAAAGACTACAGGCACTAAAGAGATGCTAACTATGTTACCCACAGACAACAGAAAAGAAACCTTGAAAGCATTTCAGGAATTGGCAAGACCATACCCAAGTCAAGGCTCAAGGGTATAAAAGTAAAAATTCCTTTGAGAAGAGACCAATGGGGATGCCTTGCTTACACAGGGGTCCAGGAAGTTGCTTCACCATGCTTAACCACCCAGGCACTCACAGGCTGCTACAGCTATGATTCCAGGAGGCTTGGCTACTGCTCAAGATGGTGGCAGACCTTGGTACTGGTTCTGCAGAAATGTAAGGGATTATGGAGGCTCTGCCAAGATTTCAAAGGAAAGACTTGGAGGCCCAATAATGTGCAGCTGAATCAGAGTTCCTGTGGGTTGCTTCTGAGAGGGCAATACTTAGAGAAGTGAAAAGGAAGCCAAAGCTGCAGGGGTGACTGAGATTAAAAGACACCAGTACCATGGCATGTATGCAAAGGAAAGCCACAGGAACAGAGCAGAAACAAGCCAAGAGAGAGGCTGTGTGGACTTCAACCAGCAAGGCCATGGGGCAGAGTTACACAAGCCAGTTGGAGATAACCTCACAATGCCAAGTGCCCCAGATGCTGGAAATGGAGTTACAGAATTTGTTTGCCCAACTGGATTTCAGATTTGCTTTGGTCCCGTCCCTTCTTTATATGCCCCTATTTCTCCGCATGGAAATGTTTACTCTGTGCCTTTATATATTGGATATATATAACTTGCTTTGATTTTTACAGGGGCTCACACTAAGAGTTTACCTTGAGTCTCAGGAGATTTTGGAGTTGGATTTTTGAATAGTGCTGGAACTGTTAAGACTATGGGGACTCTACCAGGCATGGTGGTGCACACCTGTAATCCTAGCAATTCAGAAGGCTAAGGCACAGGGTCACAAGTTTGAGGCCAGCTTCAGCAACTTAGCAAGGCCCTAGTGAGACCCTGTCTCAAGATAAAAAAATAAAAAGGGCTGGGGATGTGGCTCAGTGATAAAGCACCCTTAGGTTCAATCTCCAATAACCTTCCTCCCAAAAAGAAGATTATGGGAACTCTTGAAAATAGATCAGATGGGGCTGGGGTTGTGGCTTGGCAGTAGAGGACTCACCTAGCACGTGCAAGGCCCTGGATTCAATCTTCACCACCACATACAAATAACTAAAATAAAGGTGTTGTGTCCAACTACAACTAAAAAAAATAAATATTTTTTTTAAAATAAATACTTTAAATATTAAAATATTTTTTTAAAAAAGAAAATGGATCAGATGTATTTTGCATTGTGAGATGGGCATGGCAATTTTTCAGTTCCATTATAATATCATGGGACCACAGCTGTATATGCACCTGGTCATTGACTGCAATGTTATCATGTGCATGCAACTGTATTTTTTCTTTATCTTTTTAACATTCACATCATAACACAGACATTTTTCCAGGTCATTATGCACTCATTAGAAATAATCAAGGCTTGGCTCAAGTATTATTTTCCAAAGCACTTTTCAGAATCTCTACCCCCAGGTTCATACTCTGCCTCTACGCACACACACACACACACACACACACACACACACACTCAGATGCACACACTTTTGCTCAGTTACTCCAAGTCACCTTCCTGTCATCCTCCCACTAACTGCTAAAAGTATCCCTTGTTTTAATATCCCCAACCCCAATTCCTGGCATAAACAGAGACCAATAAATGGTTTAGAATGAAAAAAAAATGGATATGGGCTGAGGTTGTCGCTCAGTGATAGAGTGCTTGCCTAGCACATGTGAGGCACTGAGTTTGATCCTCAGCACCACATTAAGTAGATAGTTAGGGCTGGGGATGTGGCTCAAGCGGTATCGTGCTCGCCTGGCATGCGTGCGGCCTGGGTTCGATCCTCAGCACCACATACAAACAAAGATGTTGTGTCTGCCAAAAACTAAAAAATAAATATTAAAATTCTCTCTCTCACTCACTCTCTTTAAAAAAAATAAGTAAATAAAGTAGATAGATAAATAAATAAATAAATAAATATGGATATTTAATGGGGCTGGGGTTGTGGCTCGGCAGTAGAGCACTTGCGTAGCACGTGTGAGGCTCTGGGTTCAATTCTCAGCACTCATATAAACAAATAAAATAAAGGTCTACCAATAACTAAAAAAAATTTTTAAATGGATATTTGACTGCATAATATTTCCTCATGTAGATGCACCATAATTTATTCAGCCATTTTCTTATCTTTGAACATGTAAATGATTTTTTTTAATTGTAAGTAACAGTGTAGGATTTCCTTTTTCCAGTGCTGGGGACTGAACCCAGACCTGGCACAGTGCCACTGAGCTACATCCCCAGCCTTAATTAACACTGTAGGATTTTTACTTGGTAAATGGAATGGCACCCCGTCAGAATTCCTGTAAGAAACTTCTATTTGACATTTCAGTACATACATAGGCTGGTCCCTGTTCGTCCTTTTGGTTATATTCTTCTAATTGGTATATCAGATTCGCAATCCATAATTATTTGGTAAAATTGGCAATCTTCTCTAACACACAGTTACTTTTCCCTGATTTTCCTTTTCACATCCCATGTGTCTCATATCAGCTTAATAAGGGTCTTTGGTTTTCTACCTGTACATATGGAAGAGGGAAAGGAAGGAATGACAGAGTGAGCACCTACCAGGTGCCAAGCGCTTGAATATGTACTCCTGTCCTGTCTTCAACCAGCCATAAACTGGGGAGGAGCCCAGGATCTCCTTGCTAGGCAGGTGCTCTATCCTTGAGCTACAAGTCTAGCCCTTTTATTTATTTTTTTAAAATATTTATTTTTTTAGTTGTAGTTGGACACAATATATTTATTTTTATGTGGTGCTGAGGATGGAACCCAGGGTCTCGCACGTGCAAGGCAAGCGCTCTACGGCTGAGCCACAGCCACAGCCACAGCCACAGCCCTTTTATTTTGAGACAAGGTCTTACTAAATTGCCGAAACTGCTCTTGAATTTGAGATCGTCTTGCCTTAGTCTCCTGAGTAGCTGAGATAATAGGCCTGTGCCACCACAGCTTGGCTGGTGTACTTAAAACTCTCCCAACAACCTTTGGGAGCTTTGGGGAGAGCGACCTGCAAACACATCGCCCTAGTGCATCCAGGGTTCATCATTGACTGCTGGAATATCTTCAGGGATGTAACTTGGTGTTTCTACAAGTAGGAGGCTCCAGGGGTGGAGCGCAAAGGTCGCTGTGCGTGTGCATCCCTATCCATCCGGGAAAGCCCTTCAGAATCCGCAAGACTGTGGGGGCAGAGGAAAATTCCCGGGGTCCTAGAAGGCGGGAACCTATGTGGGCAGCAGACAGAAAGCTTCCAGACTGACCCTTGGCCAGGGTCGCCCGAGCTGCCTTGGCAACTGGGAGTGTGTAAAAGGAAGGGTAGCTTTGGCACAGGGAGGCGACCGAAGCGGGCAGCTGGGAGGGAGGCGAGGCGCCCTGGGGAGGTCCTGAAACCTAGGAGTCCAGGGGGCTTTTCCCCCATCTGTAATGTGGTAACGGAGCTGGGAGGCACCTCCCCCGGCTGGAGGACTGGAGAGTCGTTAGGGACACCTGCCTCCTCTCTTCCCCCTCCCGGCGGGAACCCACCACCACAGCGCACCTGGGCGCAGCGGGGCCTGGGAACACGTGGAACCCGCGGCCTCCAGGCAGCAGTGGGAGGCAGGGTGGAGCGCAGCGGGCAGCCCAGGTTCCCTGGGGACGGTCAGGAGCGCGCGGCCAACGTGGTCATTAAAATAACCATCCCCGAGAGCTGGGGTTGTGGTCCAGCGGTAGAGCGCTCGATCCTCAGCACCACATATAAATAAATGAATGAATGAATGAATGAATGAATGAATGAATGAATGAATGAATGAATGAATGAATGAATGTATTGTGTCCAACTACAACTGAAAAATAAATATTAAAAAAAAATAAAAATAAGGGCTGGAGATGTGGCTCAAGCGGTAGCGCGCTCACCTGGCATGCGCGGGGCGCTCGGTTGGATCCTCAGCACCACATACAAATAAAATAAAGATGCTGTGTCCACCGGAAACCAAAAAATAAAATAATAATAATAACAACCATCTCGGCGCAAATGGATGAGGATGGCACCAGAATAAAGAAGTCAAAGATTCAAGAAGAAATAAACCTGTCTATATAAAAGACATTAACATGTAAAAAGGAACATTTCAGAAATATTGGGATCAGGAAGGATTAATCAATAAATAATCATCCCGGGATAATGACTAGCTCTTTGGAATAAATGTGTGCTTTAGATGCACAGCTTCTACCGTACACACACCTGGTAGAGTTAAAGTGGGGGTGGGTAAGGTTAAGCCAAACACGTACAAAAATACAATAGAAATGAGAGTGTGTTAATTCTCTAGAGGAAGGATTTCTAGGCTTAAAGGGGATGAGTAAATCCTACAGTGGATTGTTGGTTCATACAAAATAAAAAATTATAGGTTTGAAAAAAGTGGAAGTAGTTAATGAATTGGGAAACAGCTCCAGCAAGTGCAATAATACAAAGATAAATATGTAAAGTTGTGCTGTATGTGAAAATTTTATTCTGTATGTAAAAATTTTAACAAAACTAAGACAATGCAGTGCAGGAAATAACAAAATGGGAAAATGTTGTAATCAGGGAAATGAAATACTATTTTTATTTTCAACTGATTAAACTAGTTTGGGTGGGGTGGGAAAAGGTACTGGGGTAATCTAGGACTTTCTGCATGCTAGGCAAAGGCTCTACTTCTGAGCAACAAGATTTATTGATTTATTTTTTTTTTCCTTTTAAGGAATGAGAAATCCCTGTAGGATTGAATCATTCATTGCTGCGGAACATAATATAACGGATGTATAACGGAGAGCCTTAAAATACCTTACTGAAGCTTTAGATGCTCTGCATCACTAATCATTTAAGGAAGTACATATCAAAACCACAATTAGATACCACTTCATTCTATGAAGATAGCCAGTATCAAAAGGACCAGAAAATCAGATGCCGCAGTCCGGCTGCAACAAAATAATCGGGGGGTGACGAATAACTTGTGTACGTTGATACAGCAGGAGTAGGAGCCGTTTATTGCAGGACAGGAGCAGTATTTATACATTCCACACAGCTTATCTAATTAGCATAAACTAGATACATCAGTCAACCAATCAGGAATCTCTACACCTAATGGCTCGGTTTTGTTACTTCTCAAACCACTCCCTCTGACATTTTGCCAGGCACCATCCAGACTTGTTTACGAACTTTAACATTCCCCTGGCAAAATGCCAGGTGTTATTTTGACTTGTTTACAGACTCTAACAATCAGATAGGCTTGGTAACCCAAGACTGTAATCTTAACTACTTGGGAGGCTGAGGCAGGAGGATTGCAAATTTGAGGCCAGTCTTAGCAATGCAGTGAGACCCTGTCTCAAAATAAAAAAGGCTGGGGATGTAGCTCAGTGGTAGAGCACTCCTGAGTTCCATCAGAAAAACCCAAAGCAAAACAAAATCACAAATGTGGGTGAGAAAGTAGAGAAATTGGAATCTCTGTGCACAGACGGTAAGAATGGTAAAATGATGCAGCTGCTATAGCAAATGGTCTAGCTGTTCCTCAAACAATTAAAAATAAAATTGCTATTGAAGGGAAAGTGAGGAACGGGAGACGGGTAAGAGAGAAATGAAAAACAGACGGAGACCAGGCAGAGCTGACAAATAAAGTCCATCTCTATATAGGAGGGAGAGGCCTGGAGATGTTTGGGTGTTGAGCTTTTGTGGGGTGGGGGCTTGGAGTTGTAGCTGGGGCGCTATGGGATAGGATCTGGGGTGCTTGCCAGAGGTAGGCAGGTGGGAATAGCATGGTATTGGCTTAGGTTGATGGCACCATGGGGCTTTCCAGAATCAAGGGTCGTGTCCTGGGATTGGCTTACGGTTATGGTACCATGGGGTAGGTCACTAATTGGGGTGGGGAGAGTTTGGGTAAGAGGAAGTACAGGAAAGCAAAACTTATCTCATAAGGTGGTGGTTAACATTGGTTAACATTTAAGATGGCTGCTCAGATGTTAAATCAAGACCCTTAGAGCCATATGATCCAGCAGTTAATTCTGCTTTGGGGTTTATGCCCAGAATTAAATGCAAGATTTCAAAGAGATATACAACACTCATGTTCATTTTTTTTTTTTTTGTACCAGGGATTGAACTCAGGGGTCCTTTACCACAGAGCTACATCCCCATTGCTTTCTATCTTTGTTTTTTTCCTAGCAAACAAGAAGTAGATTTATTGAAAAAAGAGATATGGAGAGAGACTTCTCCAAAGAGAAGAAGTCCAGAGCTGGAAATTCCTTTCTATTTTTCATTTTGAGACAGAATCTTGCTAAGTTGCTGAGGACCTCATTAAATTGCTGAGGCTGGCCTTAAACTTGTGATCCTACTGCCTCAACTTCTGGAGTCATTGGGATTACAGGTGTAAGGTACTGTGCATCTAGCTTCAAACCTTCATTCATCCAACCTTTTTTTTTTTTTTTTTTGGTGGTACTGAGTATCAAACCCAGGGCCTTGTACATATAAAACATACTCTGAGCTATATCTCTAATTATTATAGATATATAATAATTTTTAGATATAAAAGAACATCTTTGTGTATCAATCTTTGTTCTACACTGGTTGAATATCTTACTTTCTCGTTACAGTATATGCCTAGATGGGGAATTTTAGGATCAAAATGACAGCTTTAGATAAAATTTAATGGAGTCGATTAAAATGACATTATAAAGAGTTTATTTTTAAAAAGGGCGTTTGAGCTGGGCATTGTGAAACATGCCTGTAATCCCAGTGACTTGGGAGGCTGTGGCAGGAGGATCTCAAGTTCAAGGCCAGCAGCAACAATTTGGTGAGGCTCTATCTCCAAATTAAAAACATAAAAAGAGCTGAGAATGTAGCTCAGTGGTAAAGCACCCCCCCTAGGTTCAATCCCCAGTACCTAAATAAATTAATTAAAAGGAAGTTTGAAGTTGAGCATGGTGGTGTCCCAGCTACCCAAGAGGCTAACTAGAAAGATCACTTGAGCCTAAGAGTTCAAGCCAACCTATACAACATATCAAGAACTTGTCTTAAAAATAAATAAATACGGGGTGGGGCTGTAGCTCAGTGGTAGAACGCTTATCCTAGTGCATGTGAGACCCTGAGTTCAATCCTCATCATCACATAAAAATAAATAAATAGAATAAAGATGTTGTGAAAAAATACAATGTAAATAAAAAGTTTTTATTTATAAAAGGATTTGGAGGCTGAGACAGGAGGATGGCAAATTCTAGGCTAGCCTCAATATTTTTCAAGGCCTTAAGCAATTTAGCAAGACTCTGTCTCAGAAATAAAGAATAAACTGGGCATGGTGGCACACACCTGTAATCCCAGCAACTGGGGAGGCTGAGGCAGGAGGATCGTGAATTCAAAGTTAGCATTAGCAATTTAGTGAGGCCCTAAGCAATTTAGGGAGACCCTGTCTCTAAATAAAATATAAAAATGGGCTGGGGATGTAGCTTGGTGGTAATGTACCCCTGGATTCAATCCACAGTACCTAAAAAATAATTTTTTAAAAAATAGGGTTAATTGGTAAAGCTCTTGCCTAGTATGTGTGAGGCACTGGGTTTGATTCTCAGCAGCACATAAAAATAAACAAATAAAATAAAGGCATTCTGTCCATCTACAACTATAAAAAATAAATAAATTGGGACTGGGCTTGTGGCTCAGTGGTAGAGAGCTCGACTATCACGGGCGAGGCCCTGGGTTCGATCCTCAGCACCATTTATAAATAAAATAAAGGCATTATGTCCATCTACAACTAAAAAAATAAATCAAAAATAAATAAATAAATAAATAAATAAATAAAATCTTTTAAAAAAAAATAGGGCTGAATGGGCTGAGGATGTAGCTCAGTGGTAAATTGCTTGCCTCAAATGTGTGAGGCACTGGGTTTGATCCTCAGCACCATACAAAAATAAGTAAAGATACTGTGTGTTTATCTACAACTAAAAAAGAATATTTTATTTTTTTTAAAAAAAGGGCTGAAGATGTGGCTCAGTGGTAAAGAGTCTGCCTGGCATGCATGAGACTCTGGGTTTGAACTCAGCACTATAACTAACTAACTAACTAACTGAATACATAAATAAATAAAATAAATAATGAGCCAGGCATCATGGTACATACCTGTAATCCCAGCATCTGGGGAGCCTGAGGCAAGAGGATTACAAATTCAAGATCAACCTCAAGAATTTAGTGAGATACAAAGGAACTTATTGAGTCTTTATCCCAAAATAAAAAATAGAAGGAAATGGAGATGTAGTTCAGTGGTAAAGCACCCCTGGCTTCAATCCCCACTACCAAAAAAAGAAAAAAGAAAAAAAAAAGTGAGGGCTGTGGATATAGCCTAGTGGTAGAATGTTTGTCTAGCATGTACGAAGTCCAGGCTTTAATTCTCAGAACCATTAAAAAAAAGAAGATAAATAAATAAACAAAGGCTTTTTTTTTTCCTTTTACACCATATAGCAAGAAGTCTCTTGGGTTTTTATTTTTATTTTTTATTCTTTGCCTATAAGGCCAGCCATCTGGAAACAGTTCAAGTCCTGGCTCTGCCATCTGCCAGCTGTGTGACCTGGGGCAGGTCACTCAATCTTTCAGAAACTCAGTTGCCTCACCCTCCAAATAGAACTCCTATTACAAATTCAAGATCAACCTCAAGAATTGATCCAGTGAAGGGCCAGGATGAGTCCCTGACATCCCTCCTGGTGTGTGTGACCTGTGGATGATAGTTGTCCTCTAGTGAGTCAGTGACTGGGAAAGGGCTTTGCAGACTGTGAAGTGCTCTTCAAACAGGAGAGAGCATGGAAGATGATGGGTGAGCAAGAGCTTTCTGTGGGAGTGGCCCCTGAGTTCCCTGGCCCCCAGAGAGGACTGGGATTGGGGGTGGGGAAACGGCTTAGCTCGTGGTGGAGCAGCTGACATGCAGCTGGGCCTGTGGCCTGGGAGGCAACCTCAAGGGTTGTTCCCCCCAGGCCTCAGGTCTGCAGCTGGCTTCTGCCTCCTCCAGTGGGCCATGGCTGGGCCATGGCTGCTGCTTCTCCTGGCCTTTGAGTGTCCAGCGCTGCCCACAGGTAAGCACCCCCTTCCACTGTGCATCCTCTCCGCCGCCCCCCCCCCAGGGTATGGATGGAATGCAAGGAGACAGGACAACAGCTAGTTAGCAGCCCGCACCCAGGGTCACACCAGAAGGCATCATCCCTTTCCCACTGGACTCCATCTCCCAGCCACCTGGCTCAGGGGCCCCCAAGTCCTGCCCTGGAGGAGTTGATAGGGAAGGCAGTCCCTCTTGGAGGGATGGAGAAATAAGAGCAAACTGGATGGTGTCCATGGACGTTGGGGGTTAGTGGAGCCAGGACCGTGTTCCTTGGTAGGAAGTGATGGTAATGGGACAGGGGCAACACTGTGAGGCTCTGTGCTGTCCTTTCTGCCCTCACAGTGCTCCATTCCTATAGGGCTCAGGGTGTCTCAGGTTCCCTTCCAGCTCTCCCCTTGCCAGTGGTCTCAGGAGTGGTTCCAAGGCTTCAGTGACTTGCCAGGGTGTTTATCCTCAGCCCTCCAAAGATCAAGGCTGGAGCAAAGGGCTCTGGTTTAGGGGAGAATTCTAGCTTCATCTGGAATCCTGGGCATATTTACATAAGGGAAAAGTCCTTGACCTTTGAGTGGGAGAGTCTACTTGATCTAAAGCTAGATCCCGGGGTTTTACTGGTATTCCCTCCCATAGGGAAAAAACAACACCATGTGGAACAGAGAGCGCCCATGGCAGGAGGCCTGAGCTGTGGGAAGGAAGCAGCTAGGGTGAGGAGGAACAACCCTGGGAGGCTTCACAGAGGAGGTGGAAGCTGCACTCAATTTAAGAAAGTCTTTATTTGTGCAGCTGAGAAGGTTCAGAAAGTTGAGGGTCCTGGGGCTTACTCTCAGCCTTCTCTATTCCCTTTGTTTGCAATACCCTAGTAATATTAATATAAATAATAATAAAACCAAAATGTAATTTGGTAAAATAATAATACCAAAATGTATAAATAATAATAATAATTCCTAGGATCTTTGGTCTTCACAATATTTTGCTGGGGTGGTATTATTAACCCTGTCTTACCACTGAGCTACATCTCCAGCACCCCTGCCTTTTTAAATATTTTTTAGTTGTAGATGGATACAATATCTTTATTTATTTATTTTTATATGGTGCTGAGGATCAAACCCATTGCCTCCCACACGCGAGGCAAGCACTCTACCACTGAGCTACAGCCCCAGCCCTCCCCAGCCCTTTTTATTTTTGTTTTTATTTTGAGACAAGTTCTCACTAAATTGCTGAGGGACTCTCAAAAGTTATTGAGGCTGGCTGGGAACAGGAGTATATGCCTGTAATCCCAGAGGCTAGGGAGGCTGAGGCAGGAGGAGCACGAGTTCAAAGCCAGCCTCAGAAAAAGCAAGACAGTAAGCGATTCAGTGAGACTTTGTCTGTAAACAAAGCCAAAAAAAAAAAAAAAAAAA
>NW_025999982.1:10547164-10610088 GCF_001458135.2 Marmota marmota marmota
AAAAAAAAAAAAAAAAAAAAAGGCTGGGGATGTGGCTCAATGGTCCAGTGCCCCTGAGTTCAATCCCTGCCCCCCCCCAACAACAACAACAAAAAAACTTGCTGAGGCTGGCCTCAAACTTGCAATCCTCCTACCTTGGCCTCCAAAATCACTGGGATTACAGGCGTACACCACTGCACCAGGCTATCATCTGAAGCATTTCTTTTCTTTTCTTTTTCTTTAAGCACTGGGGGTTGAACTCAGAGGGACTTTGCCACTGAACCATATTCCTGGCCTCCTTGTCCCCCCACCCCTTTTGTTTTGTTTTGGTACTAGGGAATGAACCCAGGAGCATTTAACCACTGAGCCACATCCCCAGCCCTTTTTTGTATTTTATTTTGAGACAGACTCTCAGTGACTTTGAACTCACAATCCTCTTACCTCAGCTTCTCAAGCCACTGGGATTACTGGCATGGCTCCTTTTTACTTTTATTTGAAATTTGTTGTGTAGAACCTCACTAAATTGATGAGTCTTCCCTTGAATTTTTGATCCTCCTGCCTCAGAGTATCAGGTCCTCGGGATTATAGAGACATGGGCAATCATGCCCGTCTCTGAGGCATTTCTTTAATCTGGATACACTTAACTCAGGTGTAAATTTGTTTATAGATGTTACATTTGAGCTTTTATTTATATGAACGAATTTCTACTAAAAAATAACATTTTGTTATATCTTAAGTGATTCATCTTTACTGAAAATAATAAGATTGTGGAAAATCAGGACTATTTTGGAAAATATAGGATAGATGTTTGCAGTACCCACATGACTCATTTTTTAAAATTTGAAACAACTGGGATTGTGGCTCAGTGGTAGAGCGCTTGCCTAGCATGTGTGAGGCACTGGGTTGGATTCCTAGCACCGCATGTAAATAAATGAACAAAATAAAGGTTCATCAACATCTAAAAAAGAAAGAAAGAAAGAAAAAGAAATAACAGACCTAAACTTTAAATGAGTAAATTGTACGATGTGTGGCTTAAATATAGATAAAGCTGTTTAAAAATGGGGTGGGGAGAGCAAGGTCTGGTGGCGCAGGCCTATAATCCCAACAACTCCAGAGGCTGAGGCAGGAGGTTCACAAATTTAAGACTAGCCTCAGCAACTTAGTGAGACCTTAAGCAATTTACTGAGACCCTGTCTCTAAGTAAGTAAGTAAGTAAATAAATAAATAAATAAATAAAAATAAAAAGGGCTGCGGATGTGGCCCAGTGGTATAGTGTCTCTGGATTCACTACCTATTACTGCTTCCCCCCCTCAAAAAAAAAAAATGTTAGCCAGGAGTGGTGGCTCAGGCCTGTAATCCCAGCGACTCTGGAGAAATAGGAGGATCAGCCTCAGCAATTTAGCTGGGCCCTAAGCAACTTAGTGAGACCCTGTCTCTATATTAAAAATAAAAAGATCTGGGGAAGTAGCTCAGTGGTAGAATGCTCCTCTAGCATGCACAAAGCCTTGGGTTTGATCCCTAGCATTACAAAAACAGGGCTGAGTATGTGACTCCATGGCAGAACACTTGCCCAGTGTGCACGAGGCTCTGGATTTAATTCCCAGCAATGAAAAATAAATAAACAAAACAAGAGGCTGACAGGAGGATCGCGAATTCATGGCCAGTGTCAGCCACTTAGTGGCTGTCTCTAAATTAAAAAAACAAACAAACAAAAAAAAAAACCTGTCTCTAAATTAAAAAAAAAAAGAGTTGGGGTTGTAACTCAGAGATAGAACATCCCTGGGTTCAATCTCTAGTACCTCCCCCACAAGACAAAAGGAAAGAAAAGAAAAAAAGATGGAGATTTCAGATGTTCAGGAAATAACTGGGAATAATACAAATAACAAACAAACAAATAAAAACAAACCACCCATGCACATTCCACCCAGATTAGCAAATTGTTAACATTTTGCCTATTTGAATCAGATCTTTGATCTTATTCCAGGGCCTGTTTCCTTCCCTTCCTTCCCGGAGGTAACCACTCTCCCAAGGCTGGCACAACATGGTATTATGATAAGTGTTTGTTTATGTATCTGCTGTCTTTCCCATGGGACTGAGTTCCTTAAGCCAGGGACAATGTCTTACGCAAAATTATATCCTCAGTACTGGGAATAGAAAAGAGATCAGATATGATATATGGGTAGGCAGAAAGGTAAATTGATGGGCAGCCATAGAGATGGAAGATAGAATAGATGAAGGAGGGATGAATGGTGGAATAAAGGAGGGATAAATAGTTGGGTGGATGAAAGACTGTATTGATGGGGGGGAAGGAAGGTTAGATAGGCAAATGCAAACAGGGAGGGATGCATGCAAAGAGGGTGGCTAAGTAGAAGGATAGGTGGGTGGATGGTGATGGTGGGAGAATAAATGGAAAGATAGAAACCTAGAGCCCTACCCTACAATGAGATGTGCCTCCATTAGGTGCTGTGCTCTCTTGCAGGTGTGTCTGGCACGCCCTTCCCTTCTCTGGCCCCACCTATCACACTGCTGGTGGATGGAAAGCAGCAGACACTGGTCATCTGCCTGGTCCTTGATGTCACACCCCCTGGCCTTGACAGCCCTATATGGTTCTCAGGCAGTAATGGCAGCGCACTGGATGCCTTCACCTACGGTCCTTCCCCAGCAGCAGATGGCACCTGGACTAGTTTGGCCCAGCTGTCCCTGCCCTCTGAGGAGTTGGCAGCCTGGGAACCTTTGGTCTGCCACACTGGGCCTGGACCTGGGGGCCAGAGCCAGAGCACACAGCCCCTACAGCTGTCAGGTGGGGATGGAGTCTGGGTTCCTCTGGATGCTCCTTGTCCCCTTCCACACATCCTGGAGCTGGGTGGGAGGGAAGACCGACTCTAAGTCATGGAGGCATAAAGGGTTTTCAAGTGGAAACCATCCAGGCCTGGGCTGAGGACAGACTGACCTCAGAGCCGTGAGTCTTGGGGTTTGCAATTGTGATATTTCAAATCCAGACTCTGAGGCATCACTGCCAAGAGATAATAATAGATAATAACTCCTTCTCCCTCCTAGAAAGTTATTTGTGTGTGTGTGTAAGCATACCCTCAAATAATAATTAAATGATAAATCTCTATCACTTTTTTTTTCAGCAACCCAGGGGTGCTCTACCACTGAGCTACATCCCTAGCCCTTTTTATTTTTTTATTTTGAGACAGGGTCTTGCTATGGTGCCCAGGCTAGCCTGGAACTTGTGACCCTCCTGCCTCAGCCTCCTAAGTCACTGGGATTCTGAGCACGTGCCACCATGCCCTTCTCTGAATTACTTATTGCTGAGAGCCACGGCCGAGTCTGTATGGCCCCTGGCATTTTGCCAACAGTATCGATTGACAGGCGAGGCATTACTATCCGCCTCTGCCGCAACTTTTGAGTTCTCGCACTATTTTGGAGTTCTCGTGGGGATTTCCGGGGATTCCCCTAGAGTTCCCATTGGTTGGGGAAGTGCAGGAGGAGGGATTTCCGGGGGAGATATTTCCGGCTGGGGGTTCCTGGGCGAGCCGCCTGGCGTTCGGGAGGATTCCCCAGGAGCTGTGTGAAGTGTTTTCCTGCAGTTCAAAAATAAAGTTTGTTCCTGCTTCAGTGGCTCCTGATTTGTGCCCAGCCAGACTGCGGCAACTTATTATTTACTCTCTGCCAGACACTGTTCTAAACACTTCCCATTTATGAAATAGATAATATTATTGTCCCCATTTATGCACACAGACACAGGGTGGTTAAGTCACATGGCTGTGGTAGGGTCTTATTATTACTGACCAGATAACTGACCCCATCTTTCTGGATGATCTCATTTTGGGCATCTCCTAAATGGGAATGTTGAATAAATGCCCTGCCTTCCAAAGCAAGCGGCTGTGAAGATGCTTAGGCACCTTGGCTCCCCACCCCCCAGAACAGGAATGGTGGGCTGAGGGGATCTGGGACCCTCAGAGGACTTGCAGCAGCTTCTGCTATGGTGCATTTTTTTAATGTGCCCTGAAAGCCACCACCTCCATGCCAGGACAGAGGCATAGAACAGGGGCCTGGGTGTGCAGCCCCTGAGCAGTGCTCCAGGGTGCATGGTCCATCCCAGAAGAACTCACTCCCCTCTCCTTGGATGGCAGGAGAGGCTTCCAGAGCCAGGACCTGCTTCCAGGATCCTCTCAGGGGTGAGTACTTGGGCACAGGGTGATATAGACTGGGAATAAATGATGGGGACCAGGACCTTGGCCTGCGTGGAGCACTCCGTTCTGACCTGATATGTTCATGGGTGTATGTGGGGTAGCTAGTGTCTCATAAAGTGGTGGCCTTGCTGGGTTGGGGTACTGGCTAGCCTGGACCTCAGTCTACCCTATCTGACCAGATAACTGATGTTAAGAGTGAATCCTCTGGCCCCAGCCTAATTTCTGGACATCAGTTGAGAAGCACAGGTGAGTGCCAATAGAAGGGTCCTTCATGGCTCCTTGGGCAGCCTGAGAGTGGACTCAGCAGCCCGGAGAGTAGACTCAGGGAGAGCCTGTGTAAATGGGAAACTAGCTGGAGTAGTTGACTGAGAGTCTTAAAGTCTATTTCTTGACCAAATTAAAAAATTTGGTGGGATGTGGGGGTGGTAGTACGGGGGATTGAACTGAGGGGCACTCGACCATTGAACCATCTCCCCAGCCCTATTTTGTATTTTATGTAGAGTCAAGGTCTCACTAAGTTGCCTAGCGCCTTGATTTTGCTAAAGCTGGCTTTGAACTCGAGATCCTACTGCCTCAGCCTCCTTAGCTGCTGGGATTATAGGCGTGGGCCACTGTGCCTGGTCAAATAAAAAACTTTGAACTAGTTTAGTCTGTACACCAAATTGTTAATTCCTGCCAGCTCACCCCCAACTTTGGGGGAAGAAAATAAAATGAGGGACAGGAAGGTATTTATTATTACCAATAAGAAATGAGGACTTTCCCTTGAGGAGGGGGCAAAGCAGAAAGCAGAGCTGGCCTGGTGGCATATGCCTGTAATCCCAGCAGCTCAGGAGGCTTAGGCTGGAGGAGCATAAGTTCAAAGCCAACCTCAGCAAAAGCAGGGTGCTAAGCAGCTCAGCAAGACCTTGTCTCTAAATAAAATACAAAATAGGGCTGGGGATGTGTCTCGATGGTCAAATGCCCCTGAGTTCTACCCCACATACACCAGGGGACTTCTCCAGGTTCCTCACCCCCTCCTCTCTGCGCAGGGGCTGGGACACTTGGCCAGGCCCTCTGGCTGGAGGCTCTTCGGCTGCTGCTGTTCAAGCTGCTGCTGTTTGATGTGCTCCTGACCTGCAGCTGCCTCTTAATGCAGCCCCCAGCTGCCACCACCTGCACTTGCGGAGGGACTTCAGATTGTAAGCACACCCAGCCTGCCCAGCCCATGCTGAACTGCCATATGGGTCGGGAGCACAGGAACTCTGGCCTCCAGGAGGGGACTTTCTCACGGAGCTGGACCTGGCACTCACCCTGAGCCCTCAGTGTTCCTTCCTCAAGTCTTGGAGTTTATTTTTTGTTTTGTTTTTTCTTTTTTATGTGACCCGCCTTCTCCTGTAGACTGGAGCTTTTCTCTTCCCCCTCGGACAGAGGGCTTTCCCAGGATAAAGGCTGTGACTCTCATCAGACAGAGCCCCTGAGGGTGGGGATCTGCCCAGTCTCTGGAGCATTTTGGGTTCAGATAACTAAGCACAATTAAAGAATTTAAATGATACAGCAGATGAAAAATATTTTAATTCATGTGTGTGGGGGCGGCAGATTAGAGGAAGAAGAAATCTGAAAGGCTCTCTTGAGGAAGAGGGCTTCCTGAGAGTGACAGCCTGGGAATTGGGGGGGGTTGGGGGATGGGGGAAGCTGTCTCCTCCCCCAGTCAGGTTCTGGGCAAGGTTCCCTCTCTTCTCCTTACCCTGGCCCAGCCTCTGTAAAAGGGTAGGGCAGGGAGCCCAGGAACCCAGGGAAATGAATGCTGGTCTTAAAAGTCTTGTACAGACTCGACAAATGTGAACTGGGCCAGGATTCCTGGGGAACAGGATCATGTTGATGATAGGAGTATCAGATGGTAACTCCAAATTTACACATTATCAATTAGTTAAGGGGCATTCATTATTCATTTGACAAATATTCATTGAGCATCAACTATAACCAGGTGTTAAATAGATTTAGCATTTTTTTATTGTTGTTGTTTTGTTTTGCTTTGTTTCCTAAAGAGGAATTCTTATAGAACATGAAGTTTCTACAGAGGAGTATGACCTGTGTGTCCCTGATTTCTCCAGCGCTGACAAGAAATCCAGCCTTTTCTGAGAGTTCTTCTCCACTAATCACTCCTAAAATCTAAGCACTCTCAAGAGAATCCAGATGTCCCCTGGGCACCACAGGACAGTCTATTGGATCAATGACACTCCTGTAGTCTTCCTTCCCCCAAGTGGGGGATGGGAAACCATGCCTCAATATCTCCTCACAGATGATGTCAGTGATACCCCAATTTCCCAGAGCCTCTGTGCACTCTTAGCTGCTGTGCAATGGAGACCCTCACTGTCTGCTCCACTGCTCATCTTGTTGGAGCAGGGGGAGAGGGGTTCCACAGCTCTGGGGGATAAATGTATCCACCAACCCTACAGGGCCTGCTCCTTCCCTGGCACCCAGACTGAAGGAAGCATGGGCTGTATCCAGGGAAGGGTCTATCTGAAGCCTCAGACTTTTTCTAGCCATTATATCTTCTCAGCTCTCAGCCCAGATGCTGAGCCTAGGCTTTCTTTCAGCCACTCTTATTATTTTTTAATTATTTTTTAATTTATATATGGCAGTGGAATGCATTATTCTCAGCCACTATTTATCGGTTCCAGAAGGAGGGCGTCCCTTAGCTTCAACTCCTCTCTCCATCTTACCCAATTCCCAGTCCTGCCCTACCCAGCTTGTCAATTTCCCACTGTGGCTGGCTTAATATCATCTCCCAAGAGGGCTTCTGGGCCTAGGGAAATCAAAGCCCATGGCTGACCTCTGAACCTCTCCAGGTCTTATCAAGTCTAGAGAGAACCTCAGGAGGATGCCCTGATCCTTGTACTGTGGAATTCCACATGCCACAGCTCGGCCTATTCAAAATGTCTTGTCACATACACATTTTTTTTTTTTAGTATTTATTCTTAAGTTTTAGGTGGACACAATATCTTTATTTTACATTTATATGGTGCTGAGGATCGAACCCAGTGCCTCATGCATGCTAGGCAAGCACTCTACCACTGAGCCACAACCCCAGCCCTCATTCTAGAACATTTCTTAATGTTTATTTAATGTCCCCTATATGTATGTGCATATATGTGCCAGATGGGTTCCAAATGTATTGCAAGTGCAAATAACAGTTCATCAATCCCTGTCATCTTCATCAACCTGTAAGAAAGGCTCTCTCACACTCTCATCATGCATAAAAAGACACTGAGCCACGGGCTCCTCTGACCTACCCTGGGTCATAAAGCTCAGCACAGGGTCTGAAACCCACAGAACCCACAGCCTGACTCCAGCATCCACAGTTGGACCACTGTCTGCTGTTGGTGGAGGAGGGCTTGTGGCTTTTCTTAGGAACTGCAGACCATGGATCCCAGACCAAGGTATAGATACAGGTGTCCCAGCCGCCCCTCTGTAGTATAGGAGGCACTGGTTGTCCAGTTATAGAGCTCATGGAAGCACTGGGTAGTGTGCCTTGTGCTTTAGGGAAAGAAGCTCTATTGTTCTTGCACACCTTAGGTTCCTGCTGTAAGCCTTCAAGGAGGCCTCTGTTTGGTGGCTGTTCCTGAAGTCCAGTCCCACCCTCTGTACATTCATTTGCTTATTTGCTTGCTCCTCTATTGAGCATCTGCTACATGCCAGGCACAGGGCCCTTGCTGGGATACAAAGACAACCAGGGTTGACACCATCCCTGCCTCCTCAGAGCAAGTGGACAGATTTGGCTGAGTGGTGGAGTCCTTTATCACAACATTGAAATCCTCAACCTCATATCTTCGTGAAGCCAGATGCCCAAGGGCAACCTGGTTGGCCTTCTGTCCAACAAGGCCAGCCTCCATGGTGAAGCCCTGGGGTTGCCCTTATCTGCTCTCTGCCTCTATGACAGGCTGGCTGGCTCAGGTCTGGGGTTGGCTCCTCTGGGGGGTGCAAAGCTCCTGTATGGGTCTTGCCTCCTCTGGGGCTTTTCAGTCTTCCCCTCATGTGTTTGCTTGGTTTAGCACACTGGGAGCCAGAAAGTTAACAGGATTCCTCAGACACTCCAAGGGAAAATTCAGCATTAACATGTGAAGAGTGGTGCTCGATATGCAATAGGCACCCAAGAAATGTCTGTCCAGTTGATTCAAATGAGAAATGACTGAATATTCCTGTTAGCTACTAATTCACAAATGATCTGTTAGGCTACTTTAGGAAATACCTACTTTTTAAAGAAGGTGATGAATACTTAATTACAGTTGGCTTATTGTCAGAACATCTCTGAGAAAGGCTAGTGCCTTGCCCCATCCCTGCTTGTCAAGGTGGTTAATGCTAGTGCCTTGGGTCAGTGGTAGGCAGGGCTGGAAAAGATGAGCTCAACAAGACAAAGCAACTTAGGAAGCTGAAACTCCATCGCTGTTTCTGCTGTTTTGGGTCTCCTGAATTCCTCAGTGCTCTGCGTGGCCAGCTCTGTGTCTCCAAGATCCAGCACTGTTGGCTTCTTCCAGCAGATCCCTGGGTGTCAAGACCACCCACTGGGAATGGAGGGCTGACCACTTCCTGGGCAGACAATTGGGAGTGCTGTACCCTGTCATTCCCTGCTCCTAGGGTCTGGGCTGTGCTGCCCTGCCCCACCTCTCCCTGAGCTTCATCTCCCTGTCCATCCAGAGCTTTAAACACTTGAAACCTCAGGACCTTCTCCATTTCCATGCTATCTGTGGGAGTGACCTCAGCATTGGTCACACCTGCAGCCCAGCACTGGGTTGTCTTTGCACATAGACTGTGCCCCCTGCCTGGATTTAGGGTGGACCTGTGGCTGTGAGGACACAGGAATCCAAGAAGGACTCAACCACACTTATTAAGTACTTGTGGATTAATTAAAGCAAATCATTAAGTTTGTTCTGCAGAACTTAGGGCTCTTGCTTATGTGTGAAGTTTCCATAGCCCACCATTCAATGCTGAGGTCAAATGGTTACTTTTGCGGGTCTCTTGGCAATCCCTGAGTCCACAACAGTGGGGCATTATGGGGAAGCAGGTTGGGAGCAAAACTGATAGTTCTGCTTTCTCTGCCCTCATGGTCCCCATGAGGCTCCATTCTTACACTCATGCTCCAGGATGTCACTGCTACCTATCAGGGGAACTTCTCTGCTTCTAAAAGTCCTGCCTTCTGAGCAAATGTGTCTGCTTTCTACCTTATGTCATCGGTACTCCTGACAAAGGCTGGATTTTGAATCAGTGAGTCCATGGCCACAAATCTTTACTGAGACAGGATGGATGGACTAAGACACCCAGACCCAGAATGCTTCCCCTCAGTGACTTCTTTTGGGGATGTATGCTGGTGTGAAAGGGCCAAGATGGAACCTAGGACCTTTAATGAGATTGTTTTGGGTGGTAAGCTATTCTAGAGGAATTTAGATATGAAAGCCATATTAGTGTCCTATTCTCTATGGGCAAAGGACATGCACCACTGGCTGCCCACCCCCCACATTCCTAACATCACTTCCTCGCTGTTCTGACAGAGTGTCACTATGTGACACAACATACTTTTCTGCCTGCTGTGGAGGTGGTGGCTGTTGGGAGTCTCCCTGAGAACTCCCTGGGCCTTTCAAATATGGCGGTGGGCAAATTCCCAGTGGGCGGCTAGAACTCCCTGGGCCTTTCAGATAAGGAGCCCCTAATGCAACATGGTGGCGGGCAAGTTGCCAGTGGGCAGATAACAAGTTGTTTTGAAAACCTTCTAATTGGCCCTCCCGTCTTCCGTACTCGTGGACAGTTCGTGCCCCTTATGAATCTTATGCAGGGCGGATGTGCGTGCACTGTAGGTGATGACCTGACCTTTACTATGATTGGCCCCGGGAGCTTCCTGGTTTAAGATAACTGACTCTCACTTTCTATATAAGCTAGCACCAGCTTGCAGTAAAGTGCTTCATCTTTGTCACTGCTATCTGTGTGTGTGCATTTTAATCTCCAACGACTAACCTTGGCCTTTCAGTGACCCCTCACCCCCACCCTGTGACTGCAGCCCCCTGGGGCCTATCAACACCAGTACAGTGGCAGCCATCCAGTCTGTGCTGAAGCTGAGCAGTTGCTGAGGTTGGACTGTGTCATTCAGGTGCTCGGTTATGTCTAAAAACTTTGCAGGAACATGCCTCTTTTGCTGGAGGTGGCATCGTTTGCCTGCAAAATGACCCCATTTCTGAACAATGGCGGCAGATGTCAGGGAGCCCTGGGCGAGTCACTCATGACGGACAGCAGAGTGACCACAGAATCCCGGGTGGGCTAATGGTGTACATGGCAAGAGCAGCAGAAGAGGTTACAGTTGTTTTAAGCAAGAAGTAAGACCAGAAAATGACAAGTCAAAGTCTTGGGCTTCAGTCCTTTGAAGTTTTCATAAAGTAATAAAAATATCCAACTGCTAGGAAGGAAACATAAGGAACTGGGAGAAAGAATTTTATGGGCAAAAATGCAACTTGCAGACAACTTCCCAGAGAAACAGGATTGATCTGTGTGTATTCCCAGGACACTGAAGCAACCCCTAGGACCCAGAGTGTCTTTTTTTTTTTTTTTTTTTGGTATCTGGGATTGAACCCAGGGGTGCTTCACCACTGAGCCATATCCCTAGCCCTATTTTGTATTTTATTTAGAGACAGGGTCTCACTAAATTGCTTAGCACCTCACTAAATTGCCAATACTGGCTTTGAACTCATGATCTTCTGCCTCAGCCTCAAGAGGAGCTGGGATTACAGGCATGGGCCACCGCGCCGGCCAAACCCTTTTTTTAATGATACAGCAGAGAGGGTCTAACTATCTCCTTGTGCCAGGCACCCTGTTGTTGCTGGGGAGGTGGGAGGGATATGCATTTGCTCATTAGCCAACTTCCTGCCCCTGGGAGCTCTGAACCTAAAGAAATAAATAATAGGACAGTAAAAGGAACTGAGTACACACTGAAAAGAAAATTTCTTTATGTTCTGCCATCTGCTCCATAAGCTTTAATTCCATTAAATGATTTGAGCTTCCCCCAAATAGGCCAGTCTCTCACAGCACAAGGATCACTTGGTCATCAAACAAATGGAAACTGTGGTTCGGAGAGGAAGTTACTTATTATAGTTCTCACTAGGACAAATACAGGGTTACTGAGCATTGGAGACTGAGTAGTCCTTCTCTCACCCGGTGGGCCTACTAGGGTGGCCTACAACAATAACGAAATTTAAAGGCAGGTGCTGCGGGCGGGGAGAAGTACTGGGGATTGAAATGAGGCAAATTATATTCCATTATTATATGTATGATTATGTCCAGAAGAACCCCAATAGTATGTATAACTATAATGCAGTAATAAAAACAATTAAAAAAAAAAAAAGCAGGTGGTCAATAAGAGTTTGGGGCTTTATGAATCCAAGAGGGAAGTGACGTTTAAGGTGGCGGAGGAAACCAGGAAAAAAGTCTTCCCCGAGCTCCCAGGGCCAATGTGTCCGAACTAGCCCACTCAGAGCCTGGGTCAGAGTCCTCCAGCCTCTCCCGGAGCTTCTGTTAGGGGGTGGGAAAAGATGTCGCCCTAGGTGGCTGAGGCCAACTCTCTTTTCTCTTATTGGCGGAGGCTTAAAAAAGATCGTCTTCCCATTCGCTAAAAGGCAAATCCCGAGAAGGCCCATTGGCTGGGTTGTCCGCGGGCCTTCGTCCGCTTTGAAGGCGGTCTGAATCAGCCAGAGGAGGGGGCGGCCAGGGGCTCGCTGTTGCTGTGGTTACGCTGAGGCACGTGTGCAGTCCCGGAAGCGGCTCGGGGAAGCTGCGGAGCGCGCGGCGCTGCAGGAAGCGCCGCCCGGTCCGCTCGGGTCGGGTCCGGCTGGGCCATGGATTTGTTACCCGAGCCCGCGCCCCGCTGTCTTCTGCTTTTCCCCTTGTTGCTGCTGCTGCTGCTGCAACTGCCGGCCCCGGAGCTGGGCCCGAGCCAAGCCAGGGCCGAGGAGACCGACTGGGTTCGACTGCCCAGCAAATGCGAAGGTGAGGGGGCGGGGCCCACGGGGTGTATCCTGCCTGAGGGGCGGGCTTGGGGGCGGGGCTCTCCCAGTAGAGTGGATGGATGGAGGATCCCAGGCTCTAGAGCGAGGTCTTAGCGTTCATTGAACCTTCGGTGTGCTTGGCACTGTGTTGGGCGCTGGGATGGAGGGGTGGACGAGAGGTTCCTTGATAGGGAGGTACCGGGCTTTGGGGGCCGGTGAGGAGCAGCTATTCTAGCCAGGAGATATTGGGCTGGAGGGAAGGATGTATCTAGAGGGGTCATAAGACTTCCCTAAGTCTTATAGGAAGCCTGCAGAGTAATTAGGCCAGGTGACAAGAAGTGGAGAGAGAGTAGCCTTCTCAGAGGAAACCACAGATGCAGAAGCAAATGCAGAGGCCTGCAGACTGGGAAGCAAAGGACGAGTTTTGAGGAACTGAAAAGCTCCATATGACTCATCTTGGGTGAAGAAGAATCTGATACTCCCTCTTTGTGTGGACAGACACTGCAACCTAATCTCTGTAGTAGTCTCTTGTCCCTGTCTCTTGTTCCATCTTTATTTACACAGTATCTATCAAGTCCTAATAAATTGTTTTTGAAGTACACATGATTAAATGAAGGGCCTGTGAGTGTGTGTTCAGGAAGGAGGATCTGAGGCCTAAGAGGTCACTTTAGGGCAAACACAGAGCTTGGGGGAGTTTAGTGAGGGAGAAAGATTTTATAAATGTGAAGACCCCAAGATATAGGGGTGGAAGCAGGACCTTGAGAAAGAGAGATCTGGGCAAAGATACAAAATTATGAAGGGCTCATCTCCCCCTGCCTTTTGTTTGTGTGTGGTGCTGGGGATTGTGGTGCTTGTGCATGCAAGGCAAGCACTCTACCAAATGAGCTAAATCCCCAGCCCTTTTCCTCCATTTTTTGAACTTAATACTCACTCCTTCCTTCCCACACTCTAGCCACAGGCTCCCCAGAAAGTTGGCTATAGATTCATTTTATTTTAATTCAAAGCTTGCACCAGGGCAGATGTTCCCTAAGTACTGGAAAGTGGGGGTGGGTGATTTGGAACACATAATCCTTCCATTTGAGGGATTGAAAATGAAATGCTAAAAGCCAGGCAGACTGATGGCACGCCTGTAATCCCAGCTACGTGAGAGGACAAGGTAGGAGGGTTGTGAGTTTGAGGCTAGCCTGGGCAGCATAGCATTCTCGATATTAAAAAAGGCTGGAGACGTATCTCAGTGGTAAAGGGATCTTGGGTTCAATCCTCAGTAACACACACACACACACACACACACACACAGGAGAAGTATCTCAGTGGTAAAGTGATCTTGGGTTCAATACTCAGCAACACACACACATACACACACACACACACACAAAAGAAAAACAGGAGACTGGGGTTGTGGCTCAGTGGTAGAGTGCTCGCCTAGCATTCATGAGACACTGGGTTCGATCCTCAGTACCACATAAACGTAAAATAAAGATATTGAGAGATGCTCCAGAGATGGCTGACCTCACCTCATGGGTAGGGCACCCAGTGTAGATCTAGCCTATGTCAAGATGCTTTCCTTCCACTCTTCCTCTAGTTCTAACTGATACACTTTGGTGTTTCACTTCCTTTTTGTTTGTTTTAATCTTATTCTGATACCAAGAAGCTCTTACTGTTTTCTTTTATAATTCTCATAGTCTGAAAAGCTCACATATTTTTCCTTAGCAGGCATTCACAGACTTGAAGCATAGAGCTGGCAAGGATCTTAGAAATCATTCTGAATAGCCTAATCTCATTTTGTAATTGGTGAAGATTAATTTACAAGGGATTTTCAGTCACAGAATGGCTTGGCAAACTCCAACCCTTAAGTTCCTCTTAATATTGCATTTATTTATATTTATTATTATTACACCTTTGTTATTAAACGCTGATTGTGTCTGGCCCACAAAGCTTGCCTTCAGGCTCAGTAACCTGAGTGGAACAGGTCCTGGCACAGAGGAAAAGAGAGTCTGCCCAGAAAAAGAGTGGGTGGATGTCTGTGAGGGTCTGCAGTCTGTGCCATGAGCTTCCTCCAGGTCTGGTTCTGAGGGATCCCAGAGGATGTATTGAAGAGGTAATGTTTGGAAGAGTTGGGAGGCAAGTTTGTGGTCAGTGGGTATAAGAGAGAAAGGATGTTCCAAATCTCCCTATTTCACCTCCTGGAATATTACATGTTGAGGGCGTGGGAGAAGGGGGCAGAGGAGCAGAAAAATGATGAACTTTTTCAGGACAGAAGAGGGGAGGGAGCCCAGATAGTTCTGGATGGAAATTCAGGGAGAGATGACCTCAATGCATTGTAGACTCTGAGATCACCAGCTTATAATTTGGAACTTTTGTGTGTTCCAAGTTCTCCAAGGCATCAGTTAATGTATTTGTTATAAAATTTCATCAAGCAAGCCTGCAGGGGATGTATTTATTTTTGTGTAAACTGGTTTTTGACCAAACTCTGCAATCAATGTTATAACAGTGCACCATGCATTTAGCCTGCAAACTATTCCATTCAGAGGCATCAGAAGCTGCTAGGCTACAAACACTGGCTCTATCAGCAGTATTTAATCAAGCATCCAACATGCACAGATACTCAGAGTAGAGCAATAGAGGAAAACAAAATCCCAATATGTGATGCCCCTTTAGGGACCTGTGTAGTCTATCTAGATGGAGAGACTCTTGAGATGACTGAGTCTCTTAGGGAGAGTGAGTTTTGCAGAGGCCCAGAATGAAATCAAGAGCAGATGGTGTTTTAGTCAGCTTTTTTGTCACTGTGACCAGAAGATATGACAAGAACAATGCAGAGGATGAAAAGTTTATTTGTGGCTCATAATTCAGAGGTCTCAGTTCATAGTCAGCCAACCCCGGGCCCAAGGTGAGGCAGGACATCCTAGTGAAAGGGTGTAGAGGAAGAAAGCAGCTCAGCACGTGGCAATCAGGAAGCAGAGAAAGACCTCTGCTCACCAGGGCCAAAATAGAGACCTTAAAGCCCCAAAGGCACACACCTAGTGACCAACCTCCTCCAGACACACCCTACCTGCATACAGTTACCACCCAGTTAGTCCATATCAATGGATTAAGCTATTGATTGGGTTATACCTATCCTAACCTAATCATTTTGCCTTTGAACATTCTTTATTTATTTATTTTTTTTGTATCAGGGATTGAACCAGAGGCACTCTAACACTAAGCCACATCCCCAGCCCTTTTTTAATATTTTATTTAGAGTTGCTTAGAGCTACTTTGCCCTGCCGAACAGTCTTGCATTGTCTCACAGATGAGCTTTTGGGGGGACACCACATATCCGAACCATAACCGATGGGGTGCTGGGATGTAGCTCAGTGTAGCATTTGCCTAGCAAGTGTTTAATCCTACCACCTGCCCGCCCCCGAAAGGAAAAAAAAACCTATTAGTCCAGGGTTTAATCCTACCGCCCCCCCCCCCAAAAAAAAAAAAACTATTAGTTCAGGAGGCTTCCTGGATGAGGAGGGTTTAATGTGACATAGGAGAGGACATAGAAGCCCCTAAAGGAGCATTAATCATTTTTTTTAGGACCCTATACCCTATAGATAGCACTCCTTATACAGTGGTAATTATTTATAACTTTGCTTCTTTACACTGAGTATATGGAAGAAGGAAGGGCCCTTATTTTCATCTATGTATCTCAAACAGTACCTGACACCCAGGAGTTACTTAATAACTGTTTGAGGAAGAGTGAGAGGAAATGAGAAAATAAATGTATGGAAACAGTAGGAATCAGGCCTCTCTGGAGGAGATGAAACGAATTAATTTGTCAGGAATATAGAGCTGGTGTTGAAACACATATGAAATCTAGTAATAAAACAACCATAAAAGACATTTTAGGAGGCTGGAGTTGTGGCTCAGCAGTAAAGTGCTTGCCTAGCACGTGGGAGGCCCTGGGTTCAATCCTCAGTACCACGTATAAACAAATAAACTAAAGGTATTGTGTCTAACTACAATTAAAAAATAAATATTAAGGGCTGGGGATGTGGCTCAAGCAGTAGCATGCTCGCTGGGTTCGATCCTCAATACCACATAAAAAATAAAATAAAGATATTGTGTCCACCTTAAAAAAAACCTAAAATATAAATATTAAAATAAATAAATAAAAATAAAAATAAATAAATAAATATATTTTTTAAAAAGACATTTTAGGGGGCTGGGGATACAGCTCAATGGTAGAGTGCTTGCCTCACATGCACAAGGCCCTGGTTCAATACCCAGTACCACAAAACAAAACAAAACAAAACAAAAAGACATTTTAGGGACAATTAGGCAAATTTTAATATGGACTATTAGATGATGTCAGAATTATTGTTAATTTTCCAACATTGTAATTGTTTTATGGTTACATAAAAGGTCCTTGTTCTTGGGAGGTATATGATGATATATTTAGGGATGAAATTTCATACTTTCAAATTGGGTTAGCAAAAACAATGTATATATTATTAAGATATATATTAGATATTGGAGAGAGATTATGGCAAATCATTAACTGTTGAATATGAGCAGAAGGATATTGTTATTCATTGCACTCTTTGAGCTTTTCCGTATGTGGGTTTTGTTCTTGTTTTTGGTAATGGGGATTGAATCCGGGGTGCTTTACTGCTGAGGTATATCAGTAGCCCTTTTTATTTTGAGACAGGGTCTCACTAAATTAATGAAGCAGTCCTTGAACTTGCAGTCCTCTTGCCTCAACCCCAAGAATAACTGGGATTACAGTTGTAGGCTACTGTGCTTGGCTACTACTTATTTATTTTGCTGTATTGGCGATTTAACCCAGGGGCACTCTACCACTGAGTCCTTTTTATTTTATTTTATTTTTAATTTAATTTTTTTTTTTTTTGGTTGTTGAGAACCTTTATATTTGTTTATTTATTTATGGGGCTGAGAATTGAAACTCAGGACCTCACATATGCTAGGCAAGCACTCTACCACTGAGCCACGACCCCAGCCCTCTTTTTATTTTTTACTTGGAGACAGGGTCTTGCTAAGTGGCCCAGGCTGTCCTTGAACTTGAGATCCTTCTGCCTCAGCCTCCTGAGTAGTTGAGATTATGGGCATGTAGCACTTCACCCAGTTTATGTATAACACTTTTATTTATTTAGTTGTTGATAGACCTTTATTTTTTTATTTATGTGTGGTGCTAAGAATTGAACCCAGTGCCTCACACATGCCAGGCAAGTGCGCTAGCAGGGAGCCCCATCCCCAGCTCTATGTATAACATTTTTAAAAGTAAAGTGATGAGGTGAGGGCAGTGTGAGGGGCATGACAGAAATGTAGTCAGGAGAATTCAGACCAAGAGTGAACATTGGACAGTAGATCTTCTTGGGGCCATTTTCATATATAGTGAACCCCATTTGGTGTCTGGTACTAGCTCCTTTCTTGCCTTGAGTATTGACTTAGCTCAGGCTAGGAAAGGACACCCACCTAGACTTGCTGAGAGCTGTCTCTGGTCGGAAGCTCCTGTAAACTCAGTGGGCTGTGGTGCATCTCCCTCCCGCAGTGTGTAAATATGTTGCTGTGGAGCTGAAGTCAGCCTTTGAGGAAACCAGTAAGACCAAGGAGGTGATTGACACGGGCTATGGCATCCTGGACCGGAAGGCCTCTGGAGTCAAATATACCAAGTCGTAAGTGAATGGGGACTCAGTGGCTTAGCCTGCTTTGTACCTGGTGGGGGGCAGGGTTGGGGGCTTGGCATTCCCTTTTCCCTTTCAGCTAGGCAAACCCACCACAAGGGAGTCAGCTCTGAGACCCAAGTGTGCCCACTGATTCTATTTCCAGCTAATTAGCTGACCTTTTTATAAATTTCTTTACTTCTCTGGGACTCAGATTCCTCATCTATAAAAGCAAGACTGATAGTACTATATTAGTGATTCAGAGACCAAGATTTCATGGACCAATGTAATTTACAAAAAAATTGAAGCTGGCATGGTGGTGCATGCCTGTAACCCGAGAGACTTGGGATTTGCCTTAAAAAAAAAAAAAAAATAGGGCTTGGGATGCAGCTTAAGGGTAGAGCACTTGCCTAGCATGTGCAAAGCCTTGGGTTCAATCCCCAGCATCACCCTCAAAAATAAATAAATAAATAAATAAAGTGGTGACATGCAATTATCAACTTTTTATTTTTATCTTGCCAAATATAAATATTAAACAAGAAAAACAACTTCTGTTAACTATGATCATTCTTTCAAAATGAAATGGTATTTTACCATCAAAATTTGATACATTTGGCTTTATTTAAGAAAACAAAAATTGAAATGGTAGAACACTTTCCTAGCATACGTGAGGCCCTGGGTTAGATTCCCAGTACTGCAAAAAATAAAGAAAAGGAAAGAAAGAAGGTCCTTCCCTTAGAGCTGTTAAAATGTTGTCTCTCTGGTCTGTGTTCCAGCATTTCAGAACCCCCATACCAGATGAACTATCTTCTTTCCAGCTCTGACTTCCCTTTGGTGAGATGCTCAGGTGTTGGGCAAACTGGGCTGGAGGGATGGACTACTAACCACTGGGACTGGGAGGAGAACTTAGTTCCTCTGGTACTGCTGTCTCGGCAGGGACTTACGGTTAATTGAAGTCACTGAGACCATTTGCAAGAGGCTCCTGGACTACAGCCTGCACAAGGAGAGGACCGGCAGCAACCGGTTTGCCAAGGTTGGCTTTGTGCTTGTCCTTCATCCCCTCTGAGGCCAGGCCTGTGTTGTATCTAAGTATGTCTGCTAGTGTGAGGGTGATTTGCAGATCATGTCTTAGGAGATGCCTCCCTTGTTACCTATTCCTCTTGGATTGCCATTTGCACTCCTCTCCTCCTGAGTGGCCTGACTTTTCTGTGGCATTAGACAAATTCATGATGGCCTGGAGCTGTCCATTAGGGTCCTGCCTCATTCATGGACATAGGCAGAAATGCACCAGCTGACAACTCCCATGGGGGTCTAAAACACTTGAGCAAAGAGGACGAAGCAAGGTATAGGATGTGCACATGTGGTTAGAAGGGAAGATCTTAGAAGACACTTGGGGATTGTGATTGCTTAGTTCCTCATCCATACCCTCATGGTAGCACTTCTCTAGACTCCTTCCAGTGTGCCTGTGTTACATTTGATTCACTTGCTGTGCATGATGCTTCTGTCTCTGGAAAGACATTGTTTATAGCAAGGCTGTTATTGCTTTTTCTCTACATCTTCAGTTCTTAGCATGTGGTAAGATAGTTATTGCCCACATTTGCCCCTTAAATTGCCTTTTAGTAAAAGAGGTAAACCCCTGGAATACCTAAGGATATGGTCTCAAGCAGCAGTAGTTTTAGGTTTTGTATTTAAAAATCAGAGGGCTGGGGATGTGGCTCAGTGGATGAATGTTTGCCAGCATGCACGAGGCCCTGAGTTTGACCCCAGCACTGCAAAAACATGAAATAACAGTAAAACTTGTGTGAGTTTAGCTAATAAATTCATGATTGATTTAATTTAAAAAATGTTTAAAAATTATTTTCTGTAGCACACAATTAGAAACAATCTATCTACCAGTAGATAGATTAAGATGGCCATACAGTGGGCTGTGAGGCAGCTATAAACCAAAGAATGAGGCAGCTATTTATGAGTTGAATTAAACTGATCTCCAAGGTATATTATTAAGTGAAAAAAAAGCAAGCTGCAAAATTGTGTATGATACACTATTTCTTGTTTGAGAAGCAAGAATGGGGAGAGGATATATTTGAATGCTTTTTTTGTTTGTTTTGTTTTTGGTGGAGATCAGGATTAAACTTGGGGCCTCCTCACATATGCTAAGCAATCAGTCTACTCCTGAGCTACCTCCCCAACCCCTGTATGTTGTATATGTGTGAATTAAATCTAGGATGATGGAGGAACTGGGTAATATGTTGTCCTGGGGATAAGACCAGGGTAGCTGGCAGAGATAGCTTTTATAGAGTAAAGTGTCTTTCCTGCCCTGCTATTTTCTTACAAAATAAAGACATAGGCGAGGAAGAACCTGGGCAGAGAGTGAGTCTGGGTATAGGGAGTAAGTGTGCCCAGCCACAGTGAAGGGAGGGAGCCAAGACAAACTTATTTCCTGAAAAGGAGTCTAAGTTCAAAGAACCTGAGGACAACAGCAGATCTCTTTGAAAGAATGAGGTGTAGGGAAGTAGGTCAGGGTGTGGGTGTGCAGGGGTGATGGAAAGCAGCCTGAGAGAGTGGAGAGGAAGGCGCCATTGAGGGCTAGATGTATTAGAGGCTTTTGATCTCTCAAGACAGGCCCTCAGACACCAGGGAGGGGAGGATGGGAGGTAGCAAAGATGCCTCTACTTCCCATGTCTGGTGGCCTCTTCCAGGGCATGTCAGAGACTTTTGAGACACTGCACAACCTGGTACACAAAGGGGTCAAAGTGGTGATGGACATCCCCTATGAGCTGTGGAATGAGACTTCTGCTGAGGTGGCTGACCTCAAGAAACAGGTATGGGCTTTTCAATCTGCTGTGCCAGATGGGCAGGTGGGATTGGGTCTACACTGAGGAAGGCCACTGATAGCCTGTGCTTCAGATTCCTCAGGCAGATCACCGCCACCCACTTATCTCCTGGTAGATGGTTGGCTTAGACCATTACCCCAGGAGTGGGTCAAGTGTGGGGCTTGGCCAATGTTCAGTGTTGTGAATTCACAGTGCGATGTGCTGGTGGAAGAGTTTGAGGAGGTGATCGAGGACTGGTACAGGAACCACCAGGAAGAGGACCTGACTGAATTCCTCTGCGCCAACCATGTGCTGAAAGGAAAAGATACGAGTGAGTCGGAGGGGAAGTGTAGGGATGAATTGTATCCTGTGTTCCCCCTTGGGAGGAGGGCAGGAGAGACAGAAGAGAGCATGGGTGATCTCTGTCCTCGGGATCTTGATGAGATATGACCAAAACCAATGCAGGATAACACAGATAACTGAGGCACTCCCAGAGGGGTACATAGAGGCGGGTGGCAGGGATGCTGTGTCGGCACTGATGTGGTTGCTACAGTGGCTCCCCAGTCAGTGTTGCTCCCCAGAAATCTGGTCCTGAGGTAGCTCTGTTGCGGTCTCTCTCTCCCTGCCTAGGTTGCCTGAAAGAGCGGTGGTCTGGCAAGAAGGGGGACACAGCTGCCCTAGGAGGGAAAAAGTCCAAGAAGAAGAGCAGCAGGGCCAAGGCCTCAGGCAGCAGGAGCGGCAGCAGCAAGCAGAGGAAGGAGTTGGGAGGCCTTGAGGGAGACCCCAGCCCCGAGGAAGAGGAGGGCATCCAGAAGGCATCCCCCCTCCCGCACAGCGCCCCTGATGAGCTTTGAGCTTCACCCAGCATACCAGATCTGAAGTCCCAAACCTCAAAGCTGAAGAGTCTGGGGCACGGCTCCAGCAGGCAAGATGACTCTCCTCCTGGCTTCAGCTCTTCCTGCCTCAGCTGTGCCCTTTTCCTGCCAAGGAAAGACAACAAGCCCTGAGAAGAACTCCAAGCAGCCTTGGTTAGCCCATGCCAGCTTTTTCCCTCTGCCATGAATTCCTCTTCTGACATGGGCTTCAGGCAGGTTTCAAGACTTCGAGGACTCCAGTGTGCACTTAGGAGGGCAGGTGTCAGAACTGGGCACCAGGACTAGAGTCCCTCCAGTCCCTGTGAGGAGGGTGCAGCCACCTCTACTCCTCTCATTTCTTCCCCCACAGGAAGTAAAACTGCAACCCCCAGAGCTCCCCTCCCTGCACCCCCTCCCATGGACACCCTGAGCTCTCCTTCCCACAGAAGAGGTTCACAGAGTAAAAACCTTTTGGCCTTTTGCTTCTGACTCCTGAGTCCTCTTCAGCCCTCAGAGGTGCCCTGGAGACCCTTGTTGCTCTATCTTGCCCCTCACCTTCCAGCCTTGGGGGCCGAGGGGAGCATGGCTGCCCCAACCCTGATGATTAAAGCTGAACTGTCAACTGTTGGGAGCAGCAAGGGCAGAGAGCACCTAAGGCTATTTTGAGTTGAGGAGTAGGCCTGGGCACAGGGTGAGGGTCAGCATGCTGTCCTTCAGCTGACTCACGGAGCAGTGGCAGCTGCCCTTGTTCTCCCTGACCTCCCAGCCACCAACCCCTCCTACCTCAAGCTGTGCATGTGTGTCCTGGGCACCTGGCTGCCCTCATTCCCTCCCTCTCTCCTGTCTCCCTGTCCCCAGCCTTTCCATTTGTTGTGCAAAGTATTTGCTGTTACCTTACCAGCTCCCGCCTCCCTCCCACCTCCATCTGGCCCTGCCTATTCTTGAACCTTGTTCCCTGATGACCACAGTTGGTCACTTGTCTCTGTTTTTTGTTTTTTTTTGGTTCCAGGGATTGAACCCAGCAGTACTTAACCACTGAGCCATATCCCCAGCCCTTTATATTTTTTATCTAAAAGAGGGTCTCGCTAAGTTGCTTAGGGTCTTGCTAAGTTGTTAAGGCTGGCTTTGAACTTGTGATCTTCCTGTCTTAGCCTCCTGAGCCACTGCACTCAACCTGTCCCTTTGCTCTTCCTAATTGTTGCATCTAGGGGCTGGGGATAGAGCTCAGTAGGTAGAGTGCTTGCCTCACATGCATAAGGCCCTGGGTTCAATCCCCAGCACCACAAAATAGAAAAAAGAAAAAAAAAGATTTCCATAACTGACACTCTGGTCTTCCAACAATCCCTTGTTAACACCACGTTCTCCAGGACTGAGGAGGAACAGGAAGGTTGGCCTCTAGAGAAGAGGAGAGGAGGTATAGGTGCACCCCAGTTGTCTGCTGGGCAGGGATTCAGATAGTTGGTAGCAATCGTGATGGTAATTGTATACTGCTTTAGTTTTAATACTTACAACACACTTGGGTGGTGGTTTATGGTAGCCCCATTTTGTACAAAGAAGAGAAAGTGGGCTTAGGTCAAGTGATGTGCCAAAGGTCTTACTGTTAATATTGCTAGGACTCAGACTATGGTTTTCAGATTTTAAGTCCTTTGTCTTTCCACTATCCACAGCTGTCTGGACCCCTTCCCTCAATACCTGGTCCTAGTAGTATAATTCATATAACTGGTTTGTTTTTTTGACCTTGACCCACCACCACCACCAAGACTCTTGTAAAAGGAAAATAAGAGCAGAGCACTGTGGTGCACATCTATGACCCTAGAGACTGGGGAGGCTGAGGCAGGAGGATAGCAAGTTTGAGATCTGCCTGGGCAACTTAGATCCTGTCTCAAAAAATAAGGGCTGGGGATGTAGCTCAGTGGTAGAGCATATGCTAAGTGTGCACAAGGGCCTGGATTCAACTGCCCAGCACCACTAAAAAGGAAAACAGGGAACAGTTATTGCTGTTTAGAAGAAAAGAATGGGGAATGGCTGTCAGAGTGCCCTTAGCACGTGAGCACCCCCATCAACACGCCACACTCCTGGACTAGACCGAGTGGTAGGAGGGGATATACTGCTGAAGGCTCCCGAGAATGTGGGCCCCCTCTTCCAAGTTAGGGTCCCAAGGCTCTGTAGAGTGAAGCAAAGAAGCTTTTCTTCTCCCTGTTGAGCCTTGGAACAGGTCCTTGGAGGATGGTACTTTTGTGGTCTAGCCCCCACCTCTATCTTCAGGACTGATGTTCCCACTGTTAAAGGGGCTTGTGGACTGTGAGAATCCAGTCTAAAATCAGGTCCTGCCCTGAACTTTGTTCTGAGCATAGGAGATGGTTGGGAGTTGGGTAGGGGGCTTGCATGCTGAGCCAGGAGTCCATTTGTAGTTTGGTATAATTTGTGTTGGTGACCAGTCTTTGGTTCCATTCTGCCACTACCCCATAGTACTTTAGTGCCTAGTTATGTCTGTCCCCAGAATGTCATTGATTCTTAAAGAAGGATGAAGCAAAGCCCTATCCACTTCCTGGGGTGTTGGCCCAGGGACCCAATCCGAGCCAAGGCCTGAGGGCAGGTAGCACTGGGACTTCTCTGTTCTTTGACCTGTGGCTACTGCAGGACAGCCCCCCACTGCCTCCCATGGGCCAGGTTGTTGTACACTCTCCTCCCCCACCCAGCTCTCCCCCCAAGCCCATGTCAACAAACAGTCCTGAACCAGCCTAGAAGAGGCAGAAGGCAGGATCTGGTTTACCAGGTATTTCTTTTCTTTTCCCTACCACAAGAAGTCTAAAATTGGATATTACCTTCCAGTTTCTCACACCCCTTCCAATCCCATCAGTTAACTTGAGCTCAAATTAACCTCATTTTAGTGCTTATTTCACACCTGCAATCCCAGCAGCTTGGAGGATTGCAAACTTGAGGCCAACCTCAAGCAACTTAGTGAGACCCAGTCTCAAAATTTAAAAGTGGACTGGGGTTGTAGGTAATGATAAAGCACTCCTAGATTCAATCTCCAGTACCAAAAACCAAAATCTTATTAGAACAGGATTTCCTAAATACACATGGACACGAGCATCACTTGGAATGCTTATTTAGGTGGGCCCATCACAGTGCTAGGTTGGGACCTAGCAGTCTTCAAGCTGAACAGATATCCCTTATAGTTCTTAAGATGAGACTGGCTAGGACCTACTTCACCTGCCCTAAGGGGGCAGGACTCCAGTGGGTCATGGTTTTGTCTTCAGAAACATGACTTGTCAGACACCAGAGTGTATTGATTTGACAGAGTGGCCCCATTAACCAGAACCACAAGGACTGATGGACAAAACACAAGGCCAATTCCAATTCAATGATTAGAAAAACCACAGGTGGTGTGAGAGGCATTGCTCAGGGGTACAGCACTTGCCTCAGTAGGTTAGATTCCCCAACACTACAAAAGATACTAATAAAGAAGCCACAGAACCAGACAATGAGGTCTCAGGGGTCCTCTTGGCTTCATCAGGGCATCTCCACACACTCACCCACCTTGCTCCAGTAATGGGGATTAAATTCAGGGCTTTGCACATGCTAGGTAAGTGCTCTACCACTGAGCTTCAAACCCCCACTCCAACCCTCCCTTCCCTGGCCCTTTTTATTTGTTGAGTCAGGTCTAGCTAAATTGCCCAGGCTGGATTTGAAATTGTAATTTTTCTGCCTCAACCTCCAGAGTGGTTGGGATTATCAGCATGCACCACTACATCCAACATGTCTGGCCCATTGTATTTTGTGATATTGAAAGAAAACCCATTTTTCTTGATGGATGTGTGCCCATGCCCCCCTGGTTTATGGAAAGGTACTGTGTACCAATTCTATATTGGTACCCAGTATCATTCCATAAAATTAGCTGTATACTAGTTAGCTGTATACTAATTCTAGGGGCAAAAACCATAAGGAAACTTCATCAACATCCACTGAGAGTTTGGCTTCCTCTATTAAGGAGTTTCACTGGAATAGTAACTAACATTAGTAAGCATAATTTTTTGAGTGCTTACTATGTGGCAAACAACCTTAGGTGCTATTATTTTACGATTAACTCTTATTTTTACAGTAATTGAAGGAGGATGTAATCTCTATGAGGAAATGGGTTATTTAGTGATTTCTAGGAACTGGGAATTGAACCCAGGGCTTCATGCAACCTAGCAAATACTCTACCATTGAGCTACACCCCAGTCTGCATTTCTAAAAAGCTTAACCATCGGTATTTTTTTATTTTTTATTTTTTTATTTTTTGGCGGACACAACATCTTTGTTTGTATGTGGTGCTGAGGATCGAACCCGGGCCGCACGCATCCCAGGCGAGCGCGCTACCGCTTGAACCACATCCCCAGCCCAAACCATCGGTATTTAAACAAGGAATATTTAGCCTATCTCAAATAAAATGAAAAAGGGTGGGGGTGTAGCTCATTGTTAAGGTATCCCTAAATTCAATCCCCAGTAAGTACCAAGAAAAAATAAATAAATTTCTTCTTTATCAGTATCAGTGTGGCCTTTCACCTCTATTTTTTGGGGGTTGGGGTAGGTTACTGGGGATTTAATCCAGGGGTGCTTTACTACTGAGCCATATCCCCAGCCCTTTTTATTTGAGACTGGGTCTCACTAAGTTCATCAAGGAACTTGTTGAATTGCTAAGGCTTATCTCGAACTTGCAGTCCTCCTGCTTCAGTCTCCCAAGTTGCTGGGTTACAGGTGAGCGCCAAAGCACCCAGCCTTTCTCCTCTAAATTGTGTGTGTGTGTGTGTGTGTGTGAGTGTGTGTATATTTTTGGGCTAGTTTTAATCAAAGAGCTCCATAAGCCGAGGGCACAGTGGCACATACTAGTCTGTAATCCCAGCAACTTGGGAGGCTGAGGCAGGAGAATGGCAAATTTGAGACTAGCTTGGGCAATTTAGGGAGACTCTGTCTCAAAATATAAAATGGGTTGGAGGTGTACCTCAGTGGTAGAGCAACCCCATGTTCAATCCCTAGTCTTACAAGAGATAAATAATTTAAATTTTTCATTTTAAAAACTCTAGTATAATAAAATTAATAGCAATAGGTCTATTTTTCCTTGAAATTTTACTTCTTATATATTATTATTATTATTATTATTATTATTATTATTATTATTAGGTGCTGGGGATTGAACCCAGGGCCTTGTGCATGAGATGTATGCACTCTACCAACTGAGCTATATCCCCAGCAAAATTTCACTTCTTATAATCAAATTTTTAAAAATATTTTTATTAGTCATTCATGGATCTTTATTTTATTTATTTATTTATATGTGGTGCTGAGTATCGAACCCAGTGCTTCGCACATGTTAGGCGAGTGCTCTTCTACTGAGCCCCAGCCCCAACCCTTATAATCAAATTTTTGTTTAACAGCTTTAGCTTGTCAATTTATAATCAAATTTAGCTTGTCATTTTAGAGCCAAATAATTATTTTCCTTTTGGCTCTGGGTAAAATACATATCAAATTTATATAAAGAAATTATCGGGCTAGGGATGTGGCTCAAGCGGTAGCGCGCTCGCCTGCCATGCGTGCGGCCCAGGTTTGATCCTCAGCACCACACATACAAAGATGTTGTATCCGCCGAAAAAAAAAATATTAAAAATTCTCTCTCTCTCTCTCTCTTTCTGACCTATACGTATAGATCAGTGATAGAGGTCTTGCCAGCATGTAGAAGGCCCTGGATTTGATTCCCAGCACTGCACTCAGCCCCACACACAGCCAACCCCATAGAATAAGGTGTATATTATGCTGTGATGCTGCCCACAACTGAGGATAATTCTATGTTTCTTTCCTTTGTCTTTTCTTTCTTTTTCCTTTTTTTAAATTTTTGGTACCAGAGATTGAACCCAGGGGTGCTTAACCACTAAGCCACCTCCACAGCCCTTATTTGATTCTGTGTCTCACTAATTTATTTAGGGTCTTGCTAAATTGCTGAGGCTGTCCTTGAACTTGTGATCCTCCTGCTTCAACCTCCTGAGCCACTGAGATTACATCTTTTTATTTATTTATTTTTAGTTGAGCATCTCAATATGTCATCCAGGCTGTTCTTGAATTCCTGGGTCCAAATGATCTTCCAGCTTTAGTCTGAGAAGTAGCTGGGACTACAAGTACACAACATGGTGCCCAATGAGGAGAATTTTTTCAGGATGAGATTTGAAAATAAAGTTAAGAGGTGGTAGAGTGCATTTTCCCCAGAATATTCTGATAAAAGAATGACTATGGGCTTACTTGAAATTACCCAATACAATATCTTTCTAAGCCTGTTCTCAGAGAGTTCTCTGTAAGGTGAACATGAGCCCAAGGCTTCTTTGTTTGGGCCTGGGCAGGTCCATTTGGGACTGTCTCTGTGCCAGAATTAGAAAGTTAGGAATGCTTACACAGTCTTTGGGGTTCCTCCAATTCTGCAATTCTGACAAGTAAAGATAAGGGAAGGAGGCTTCTTTGTTCTCTCATCCCTAACTCACTTTTTCTGAGGCTGGAACAACCAATGCAGATGGATTTGATTTTTCTCCATTTCTTACAAGGATTTGCTCAGTTGTGGCTCCTGGAATCTACCTAAGTCTGAGGTCTTGTCCTTGGGCGAGAAATCTGGGAAACCTTCTGCTCTCCGGAGGAAATGGGGTATGTAGATTAACCAAACCAAACCAAAGGACCAATTTATAAAGTGACAATAAGTAGTATAATAAATAATAAAGGCACCAAGCCCCTACCACTCCTGACCCCAAACTTCTCTCTATAGGCCCCTGTGGAAAACAGATGGTCCTTAGTGTGCAATTTTTTTGTGTGACACAGGGTTTCACATTATTGCTCAGCTGGCTTTGAACTCCTGAGCTCAAGGGATCCTCCTGTCTCGGCCTGCTGAATAGCTGGAACTAAAGGCAGGTGCCATCACACACACAATTTTTTTGGGGGGGTGGGTGGGTGGGAGTGGGGATTGAACATAGGGCTTCCCAGCATGCTAGGTAAGGCTCTACCATTGAGCTGCACCCCCAGACTCCCAACTTTATATATATATATATATATTTTTTTTTTCCCAATGAACCTTTATTTATTTATTTATTTTTAATGCGGTGCTGAGAATTGAACCCAGTGCCTCACACAGGCAAGCTCTTTACCACTGAGCCACCACCCCAGCCCCCAGATTCCAGACTTTTGAGAAAGGGTAGGGCTAACTTGCCCAGGCTGGCCTTGATCCTCTTGCTTGTAACCTCCAAAGTAGCTGAGTTTACAGGCATTTGACACTGTGCCTGGCTAGCAAGTGGTCTTTTTTTTTTTTTTTTTAATATATATATACTTTATGACTTTATTTATTTTTCATATGGTGCTGAGGATGGAACCCAGTGCCTCACCCGTTCTAGGCAAGCGCTCTACCACTGAGTTACAGCCCTAGCCCCAGCAAGTGGTCCTTTAGAAGAGTGCTCTGTAGGCCACAAATTGGAAGGACCAGACTCCTCCACTGTAGGAGGCTCTGGGGAAAAAAAGCTGATGCTGTCATCTATGTTAAAGGCACACTTGCTTCCAGGTGAGTGAGGATGATTTTAGGGTAGGGCCCTGCTCTGCCTTTGTACTTTCATGGACAGTCCGCATTATCCTAGACTTCAAACGTCTTCCCTGCCCTGGCTTGCTAGTCCCTTCCAGATGGACATTCCTTCCTTAGATATGCTAATTTCTTCCCTCCCAGGGCGCTGGCCAATCCTGCCTTATGGGACTCTTTCCGATTTAGGTAGGGGTGGAGTGAGCAATCTCACTGCTCCGCTCTCTCCTGGCACAGCCCCCCGCCACGCCCCACGACCCCCGGATTAGGTGGGCAAAGGGTCAAAGAGTGGTCTCATGGTGGGGATTGCAGAGGGCTCGAAGAGCGGGATCCAGGATTGCGATGCTGAGCCCTCCTGCGGGCAAGGACAGACCCGGCGTAGAGCCCACCAGGGGCGTGTCCCCATGCTCACCTGCCATTGGCCAGGTGGGGCCGCCGAACATAGCCTAACTATAAATGCGGAGCTGGAGGTTGCCGAGCCAGGCTTGGCGAAGGATGGTGGACAGCGTGTACCGAACCCGCTCTCTAGGAGTGGCGGCCGAAGGGATACCGGACCAGTATGCGGACGGGGAGGCGGCGCGCGTGTGGCAGCTCTACATCGGGGACACCCGCAGCCGCACCGCCGAGTACAAGGCGTGGCTGCTCGGGCTGCTACGCCAGCATGGCTGCCAGCGGGTGCTCGACGTAGCTTGCGGCACGGGGTGAGCCCCAACTGGGGCTGGGGAGTGGGGACGAGGGACTGGCTGTGCCCGGACAGGTGGGCTGCCGGACCGACTGGGCACGTTGGGGCGGTCCTCACCTGCCGGACTTGGGCAGGCGCAGGATGGACGCCAGGGCTGCGGCTATATGCTTCCCCCGGCAGAATGGGCACCTCAAGTGCACCAGTATGCCAAGAGGGAAGAAGGTGTGTGGGAGACTCAGAGCAAGAGAGGGTGGGCGGAGTAGTGAGGGTGCATGGCGCAGAGCAAGAACTGAGCTTTGGGGCCAGGCCAGATCCTTGGCTCCAGCGTGTTTCTCCTGTGATGGCCTTGGGCAGCGTTAACAGTTAACATTTGTTCAATATTTGCACGTGCCAAGCGCAGTGCCAGGAGCTTTTCAAACCCTCACAAAACCTCATGAGGTAAGTATGATAATTCTCCAGTTATTACTGGGGAAACTAGGCCCTATAGAAGGAAAAGTTCCCCAAGTAGTAGAGGGAAGATACAAACCCAGGTGATTTAGGGTCTGGTCTATGTTCCAGACCAGCATGCTACATATACTGCCTGTGGTGAGCCAGTTTCCTACCATCTACCTCACAGGATTGCCGAAAGGATTAATGCACATTTGTAGTGCCTAGCTCTGACAAGGTGCTTTAAAATGAAAATTACTACCCAGTGATAAAAAAACAAACAAACAAAACAACAACAACAAAAACCAGATTTATTCCAGATTTGGTAGGACATGCTTGTAATCCCAGGTATTTGAAAGGCTGAGGCAGGAGGATCAAAAATTCAAGGCCAGCCCGAGCAACTTAGCAATACACTGACTCAAAAAATAAAAAGGTCTGGGGATATAGCTCAGTAGTATAGAACCCCTAATTACAATCCACAGTACAGATTTCTGGGGTCATTTTAGGTCAATGGGGAGGGTCTGGGAGAAGAGGCAGAGAAATAGACTCTGAAGAGTTGAGGGAAGTGCCTTACGCAGGGCTGCCTTGGCATCCTAGACTCTCCTGTTTTTCTTGGCCTCCCATCCCTGGCCCTGCTCAGGGTGGACTCCATCATGCTGGTGGAAGAGGGTTTCAGTGTGACGAGTGTGGACGCCAGTGACAAGATGCTGAAGTATGCACTTAAGGAGCGCTGGAACCGACGGCAGGAGCCTGCATTTGACAAGTGGGGTATGTAAACCTAGCCAGGCCTTCCTGACACTCCCAGGAACACTGGTCTCTCTTCCCTGAGCTCCTTTACATGGGGTGGTTTGGGGTATTTTGTTTTCCTCAGGAGATAACAATGTTACTGTCATTTTCCTAAAGACAGGCTTAAGTATCAGAATGAGCTACTGGGGTCAAGAGCTAGTTTGTTTCTGGTGCTGGGGTTGAACCCAGGGCCTTGGGCATGTTATGCATGAGTTCTACAAAGAGCTGTACTTGCAGTACTCCCTACCCTTTTTGAGATGGAGTCTGTTGCCCAGTCTGGTCTTCCTTGCCTCCAGCCTGCTGAGTAGATGATTCTACAGGTGTGCATCACCACACCTAGCTCTGAAAGGCTAGTTTTAACTACTTATAGCATCTTGTCCCTCTTCCCAAATAAAAATACATAAACAGAGAGCCCCTGTTCCCCAAAATGGCTCTCCCCTCTCTTCTTAATCTCCATGTTCCTCTAACTGGATGGGGACTCTGTGTTTTGAAGAAGAAAGTGATGGAGAATTGCACTTGGCGGAGGTGGACAGTGCAGGTACCATGATGCCACTCTAATTCCTTCCCCTTCTTGGCCCCCAGTCATTGAAGAAGCCAACTGGATGACTCTGGATAAAGATGTGCCCCGACCAGCAGGAGGTGGCTTCGATGCAGTCATCTGTCTTGGAAACAGTTTTGCCCATTTGCCAGACTGCAAAGGTGAGAGGTGTGATCTTGGGCACGTCACTTGCCTTGAGCTCTACCCCTTTCCACAGACTCCTGGGTGCCTGCTCCCCTGACAAAGATGACTTTGCCTTTTGGCCCCTCTGCCTTGGTACTGGCATCTGGGAGGGGAGAAATAGGAGGGAGAATGGTGCCAGGGGCCCTGTCCAGATGGAGCCTCTCTGCCCTTGCTGGAGTCCAGGTGACCAGAGTGAGCATCGGCAGGCACTGAAGAACATTGCAAGCATGGTGCGGTCAGGGGGCCTGCTAGTCATTGATCATCGCAACTATGACCACATCCTGAGCACAGGTTGTGCACCCCCAGGGAAGAACATCTACTACAAGGTGTGGTCCACCAGGGAAGGGCAGGCCCCAAATGGAAGGTGTGAGCCTGGGGTCCTCTGGCTCCATAGTGGGTTAATGTAGCTTACGCCACTGCCTATAGAGTGACTCGACCAAGGACATCACGACATCAGTGCTAACAGTGAATAACAAAGCCCACATGGTGACCCTGGACTACACAGTGCAGGTGACGGACGCTGGCCGGGATGGTTCTCCTAGCTTCAGGTACTGCTTGGCCTGGCAGGGGTGAGGTAGTAGTGGGGAAAGCTTGAGGCCACTGGTCCTCATGGTTGATGGGGGGTGCCTGTTGCAGTAAATTCCGGCTCTCCTACTACCCACACTGTCTGGCGTCCTTCACGGAGTTGCTCCAAGCAGCCTTTGGGGGCAAGTGCCAACACAGCATCCTGGGTGACTTCAAGCCTTACAAGCCGGGCCAGACCTACATTCCCTGCTACTTCATCCACGTGCTCAAGAAGACAGAATGAAGGTGGTCTTGCCTCCCATGATCCCCTGCCTAGGTACTCCAGGCTCTGGGAAGGTAGGGATCCATGGCCCCATACCAAGCCCAACCCTAGTACAGAGACACTGCAGTTGAGGTTCATGGATGTGGGTTCAGGCAAAAAAAAAAAGAATAAACAATACAATTTGTGCCTTTTAATTCCCTAAGTCTTGTGTTTATGTCTGAAGGAACAGGCCCCCAGAGTGCCCGCGCCCACTTCCCTAGGCTCACTCCTCCCACAACCTTGCTCTTCCCCACTCCAACTTTTTACAACACCAGCAGAGGTCAGCATGTACTTTATTTTCTGCCATAAATGACTTCAGGGCCAATCCCCGGATAGATAGTCCCTGGCCCTCCTCAGCAGGTGGGCCCATCTTAAAGCTGGCCTGGAAGGAGGGGCAAAGAGGAGACATTGGGGTAAGGCCACACTGCACCCAGGGTGTCTCCTGGAGGGAGGCAGCCTTCAGGGGGGTCAGCATAGCCTGAAGAGGAACCCTTTCGTCTCAGGTCTCTCTGAGAGGCCATCTAGGTACCTTTTGCCAGTATGGGCAGTCCCAGGCTGCAGGCAGCTCCTAGCAGGCAGCAAACTTGTGCTGGATGTGCTTGTAGCGGAGCAGCTCCTGCTCACTGACTGAGGGTTGCAAGCGGGTGGCGGCCTGTAGCAGGTCCTCCATGGTAAGCAACAGTGCTGAGCTCGCCAATTCCAGCCCTAAGAGGTGACAAAGGGAAGTAAGGCAGCTTCCCACTGCAGAACAGAGGCTGTGTTCTATACCTCAGCAGAGAGCCCTGTGGGAGGTACCTTCCTGCTCAGAGTCCCCCAGATGTCCCTTCTCTAAAATCCCAGAATGACTTGTCTCTGCTAGCATTCTGGTTGACCTCCCAGGTTGTTATGTGGCTCACCTTCCTCCAGGTTGTGAACCTTGCGTTTGAGTGCAGTTGTCATGGCATCAGAGCAAAGAGAATAGAGGTCTGCCCCCGTCAGTTGGGGAGGGCAGCAATCCAGCACATTCACCAGGCTCACGGAGGGCTCTAGCTTGAACCTGTGTGGGTACACCAGAAACATTAAATGGTGCCACTTCCTTCCTTGAAAGCCACTGCTGACCAGCTTATCTTGCGTATTACATGCATCCCCTAACTGCCCAAACCCTTTGGGAGTCTTTCTCAAATAGTATGTACTTGCGTGTGATGGCACTTAGGACACGAAGCTGGGAGGCCCGATCCTCATTTGCCCCCACAAACACCAGCTTGTCAAACCTTTAGGGAGAGAGGTGGGTAAAAGTGTCAGGGAGGTCAGCCAGGAGGGATGAAGGAAGCACAGAATTCGATGGAAGGATAATTCCAATGGGCCTGGTGAAGGTCAAAGCAGGGGTGCCCACCTGCCAGGCCGTAGAAGGGCAGGGTCCAAGAGGTCTGGTCGGTTGGTGGCACCAATCACAAACACATCCCGAGTGCTATGAAGTCCATCCAGCTCAGCCAGTAGCTGAGACACCACCCTATAGAGGAGGAAGCAAAGGCAGAGAGTCCTTGGTCCAGATCAGACTCTGCCCCTGCCTGTCGCGCTGCTTCTTACAGTCTGCCTCAACAGGGCCCTCTGCTCAGCTCTGTCCTGAATACCCTTCCATGTAAGCCCCCATTCTCTTCGGTGTTCCACACCCAACTCCACGACTCCTTTTAGCTTCCATTATATTATCTCAGAACTGAAAGGGCAGGCCAGACATGGTGGCACATGCCTGTAATTCCAGCAACTTGGGAGGCTGAGGCAGGAGGATCACAAGTTCTAGACCAGTCTCATTAATTCAGCAAGAGTGTCTCAAAATAAAAAGGCCTAGCAATGTAGTTCAGTGGTAAGGCACCCCTGGGTTAAATCCTTGGTACAAACAAACAAGCAAAAAAAAAAAAAAAAAAAAAAAAATTCAAAGGGTAAGAACTTCTGTCTTGGGGCTCTGAAGACTGCTACAACCTGTCTCACATCCCTCCTACTTTGGGCTTCCACCTGTCCATCACTCCTCCAGAGTCTCCACTTCGCCCCCGACTGGGGGCCAAGGAATCCAGTTCATCAAAGAAAATGATACATGGAGCAGCAGCCCTGGCCCTGGAAAAGACTGAGAGAGGAGCTCACAGAAAGGGGAGTGGACCTCAGGAGGACTTGATCAGGGAAGAAGGGGAGGGATCCAGGGTCTAATAATTCAGCTCTGGCACTGAAGATACTAGGTCCCCCTGGGCAGGAACCCAACTTGTGGAAAGGAAGACTAGGAATGACCAGGATTAGCCTAAGGAGGGGAGTGGCACAGGAGCCATTAGGGTTTAGGAAGGACCAGAAGCTCTACCTCTCATCCAGCTCACCTTCTCGTACATTTTCCTCACTTTGGCCCACGTACATGTTGATGAGTTCTGGCCCCTTCACACTGAACCAGAGGATGTGAGAAGGTGAAACAGGTCCCACAGTTTGACCTCTCAGGTATCCCCTTCTGCTCCCCAACCCACCACAGCACCTCACCCAACTGCCATCCCTTCCAGGCCCCTTGCCCACCTGAGGAAGGTAAGGCTGCATTCAGTGGCTACTGCCTTGGCAAGGAGGGTCTTGCCTGTGCCAGGGGGCCCGTGGAGCAGGAGGCCCGAACGTCTTAGGCCCAGGCTCAGGAGCTCAGGGTGCTCTAGAGGGAGCTGGATGGTCTCCAGAATCTCCTTTTTCACCTCCTGTAGCCCGCCCACATCATGCCAGGACACTGAGGGAATCTAAGACACAGAAAGCAGGCTGTTGGGGATGTCCAAGTGGAGGAAGCACCTTCCCCACCTCTGAGGAGCTGGAGTCTCCACCTTGGGTGCTCCCACAGCCTGGGAATGAGCTGTCTGAAGTTGCTCCAGTGCCTGCCCAAAGTCCTCAGCCAGAAGGGGGAAGCCAGCAGCGCACAGCTCCCCCTCATCCTCCTCGCTCCAGCTGCCTGCCACACTGCAAAGAGACACACAAGAGGCCTCTGGAGGGCTGCACTTAAGGCTTCATCCCTGTCAGTTCCCATGTCCTTCTTTTCTCACCAGCCCCTCCCCTTAAATTTCCTCTTCCTGTCTTCTCCCTCCTGTGCTCCACTCCCCTTACCCTGAATTCTTGATCCTGGTGCAGGCTACTCGGCTGCTGTGAGTCAGAAGGGCATAGAGATCTCCTACCACAAAGCCCTAAGGAATCACGCGAAAGGACACATGAGCAGGGCAAGTAGGCAGGAACCTTTGTGGGGCTGGTCCCCCAGCTGGAGCCAAGGCCTTGGGGTTCCTACCCTAATGCACAGGGCATCGGGGCTGAGTTCTATCTATGTTGATACTCACTGCACACCGCCGTGCTAGCTGGGCCAGGTTCACCTCTTGGCCCAGGGGCAGGTGGGTGGTGAGGGCCTGCAGGATGCTGAGCCGTTGCCCCTCTGAGAGCACAGGCACCTCTAGCTCATGAGGAAATGCTGTCTGCACATCAGCAGGCAGGTCCTGGGCCCGGCTTGTGGTGGCCACAACCATCAGGGGAGGGCAACTGCAGATGGGAGTGGGCACTGAGAGTGACAATGTGCCTGGCAGCTCCTGGGCACTGCCTTGTCCTAAGACTGGTGCAGAAGTACAGGGGAAGTGGGGTGGGTGCTGGAATGGGGTATGAAGATGAGTATCACCCAAGTGTTCCTGGATGGGAATCTACAGAAACAGCCTGAGAGGACTTGTGCTTCTCCCTCCACAAGGGGAGCTCACAGAGGGGAGAGGCTGTATTTTCGCTTCAGCCTAGTGTCCCCCTCCAATACGAAACCACAATCTTCCCCCTGAACACCCCAAAGACCCTTAGCTTAGGGTAGCCAAATGGGCAGATTGCTGGAAGCCACAGGAGGGTGAGAAAAGACTGAAAGGCTACAGAGAATTAAGAGGACAGGGGCCTCAGCTCTACAGCAGATCCTGCTCTGCATAAATACCTGCTTAGGGGGTCCTCATTGAGGAGGAGGTGACGCAGTGTGGCCACCACACGGGCATCCTCACCCAGCCCATCACGGTCCCGGCCCAGAAGATCCACAGCTGTCAGCAATAGCACTACAGGCCGGCAGCGGCGTGCCTGGGAGAAGGTGGCCTGAAGTTTTGCCTCCACAGCCCCACTGCTGTCTGCACAGAGGCTGGAGCAGGGCACCTAGGAAAGGGGTGTCAATGGTCTATGAGCAAGGGCAGGCATGACTGAGACAGGGAGGTGGGGAAAGGAGAAACTAGAGGACACAGGTCATCTTTACTTGGGAGGGCAGGGATGGGCAAACGAGGGTTCAAATTCTACTATTTCTCCCCTCTCCCCCAACCCTTTGTACTGAACATTAAACCCAAGGAGCTCTACCACTGAGCTACATTCCCAGCCCTCTTTATTTGGAGACAGGGTTGCTGAGTTGCTGAGGCTGGCTTCAAGAACTTGTGATCCTCCTGCCTTAGCCTCCCTAGATGTGTGACACCCAATCCGACATGGCAGATGTTTCTTTGTATGGCTATACTAGGTTAAAGTCTCCCATTTTCTCCCTTTTAGGGAGTTGGAGGTTGAACCCTTGATCTCAGGCATACTGGAGTAGCACCCCACCACTTTACTACATCCCTAGTCCAAGGTTTACTTTTTAACCCAACCCATTCTGTGGACTATCCACCATAATCTTGAAAACACTTCCTACTTCTTTTTTTTTTAAATATTTTTTTTTTAGTTGTAGATGGACACAATACCTTTATTTAATTAATTTATTTTTATGTGGTGCTGAAGATCAAATCCAGTATCTCACATGTGCTAGGCAAGCACTCTACCACTGAGCTACAACTCCAGCTCAAACACTGCTTTCTTGAAAGGACTCTCAAGAGATGAACATTGTGGGAATATGCTGTGGCCACTAGGCAAAGTTGTTAGAGCCAATGGTCAACAGAGGAAGACAAGAGGAAGAGGGAGACAGACTCTGGGCTGGGGAGAGGAAGCAGTTAGGGTTCACCTTCAGAAAGTGGAGCCCAAGGCGACTACAGGCAGCTGCGACTGCTGTTGTCTTCCCACTGCCTGGTGGGCCCCGTAGAAGGACACAGCCAGTTCCTGTCAGTAGGGATCCCCTACAACCAGAGAAGACATTTGTTTCCTCCATTCTGTTCAAATGTCAGAAGCCCCAGTAACCCAGGGACCCTTGGATCTCAAAAGCAGATACGCTATTTGTCTCTCCTTAGGTCCTGCCTCCAGCTCTATCTCTATGATGAGGCCATATATCCCACACCATCTCTGGTGTTCTGGAAGGGGCATGGAACTTATCCAGCAGCCAAAGACTAACTCTCTTTGGTCAGCTGTGCCTTCAATAGCGTCTGGCTTATCATGTATGGTCTGAACTGAACTGAGAGGCACCAAGAAGGGATCTGGGTCTATACTCAAGACACTTGTATTAGGAGCTGTGTCCCTCAGGGCCAGGGTGGTGAAGGCCAGGATGACCACTGAGTTCCCCAAGAAGGGAGCCTCAGAGACGACTGCCCCTGCTGGAGACTCTTCCTGCACAGACAACCTTGGAAAATGGAAATTATTTTAGCAAAGAACACAGAAAGGACAGGGCTGGTGGCCTGCAATCGGTGTGAAGGCTTCCACTCTGGGGAGAGCATTAGGAATCATCTGTCTTGGGCTGGGGTTGAGCGCTTGCCTTGCATGCGGGAGGCACCGGGTTCGATCCTCAGCACCACATAAAAAAATAAATAAAACAAAGCTAGGAAATTCATACCCTGTGGCTGTGGCCTCACTCACCCTGGCTGAAGGCGCGGCTTCAGAGCAGTACAAAGCTCAGTCACCAAGGGCTCCAGACCCGGAGGAGACAAGCTATTCCAGAGAGTGGATTCTCCTGAAGGAAGCATTGGGACAGGGCTCAAGGTAGAACCCACCTGTGAAAGGCAGGAGGAAGTGTTAGGTTCTAAACATTCATTCTACCCCCTATACCAGGTCTACTCCCACTCCTAGGCCTCACCATGTATAAGGAGGTATGGGTGGTATCAGCCAAGTAAGCCCTGATTGGTTCATCTGGAGCATCCCCAATTGTTTTCTTCACTTTAAAAAACATTTCCCGCCACCTGAAGGAAAGAGCCCAATGAACCCCAGACCTGGAGCCCATGTACTCCCTTTCCCAAGGACAGATAGCTTTCTCAAACATAGAGGACAAACTCAAGACAATATAAATAAGAGCCCTGAGATGAGGCAGGGAGTATGGGAGTAGGGGGAAAGGAAAGCAGATGGTCTTTCTTATTTCCTGGACTGGATCATATTTTTTTTTTTTTGGTACTAGAGACTGAACCCAGGGGTGCTTTACCACTGAGCCACATCCCCAGTCCTTTTGTTATATTTTATTTAGAGATAGGATTTTGCTAAGTTGCTTAGGGCCTTGCTAAATTGCTGAGGCGGCTTTGCCTCCTGTCTCAGCCTGCTGAGACAATGGGATTATAGGTGTGCACCACCTCACCTGGCTAACCTGGCTTCTTCAAGGTCCAATCAGGGTGCAAATTCCTTTGGTCACACTATCCAACAGATGCCAAGCTTGGAAGCAAAGGGGGTGGGTGGGAGTGGCTCATGGTAGAAGGGAGTAGCATAGCAAGTTCATGTACTAGACCATATGGTCTATTAGACCATAGGGAAAACTATATGCTAGGGATGAAACCCAGGCCTTTCAGTGTGCTAGGGAAGAATTCTACCACTAAGCATCCCCAGTCCAGAAAACTGTATCTTACTGTAACTAGTTAAATAAGTGATAGGGGCTTCTAAAGTGTAGAACCTTAATTAAGGCAAATACCTTGAGTTGGAACGCATATTGGAAACATTGCCTAGGAAAGTGAGGAAGGAAGGCACTGGTGTGTGTGTGGGGTTAGGGTACCACCTTCCTTGGTTGTAAAGTAGTTAGACCACCTTAAGGAGAATGGCCAGACTCTGGAATCTATTTGGGTTGTGTTCCACCCAGAATGCTGGATGGGTGGCAATGAAACTGGCTCCCATGTGACCTGGTTCTGGGAAGTGCAACACAGGAGAAGCTGAAGAGGTGCCACTAACAGTGGAATCCCTTGCCAGGCAGGCAGCTCAGGGCCCTCTCAGGGGTTCCCTTAACAAGCCTAGTGTGGCTTGTTAATACTAATTTCTATCTGTCCTTAGGCCACCTTCCAAAACCCTGCTTGACTGGGTGCCTGCTTAGGGGGAAGACAAAAGTCCAGGAACAGAAATGGCTCACTAGTCTATCACAGAAAGTTCCAGTGCTTGTTTTCTTTTGAAAGTACAAAAGGTAGGAATTCTGTAGTTTTCCTATAGCTTATAAGCATTTGCTAGATTTAAGAGGAGAGACACAGTTAGAAAGTAACCGATAAATGCCAGTCAGCATTTCCTGCCAGGATTTAATCTGGGAAACCTCAAAGTGGTACCATGGAGCCTAAATGAAGTTACACAGGGCATTACCAGGCCCTTCATCTGGGCACCACCATCCTGAAACTGGGTGCACGGAACACCAGACAGAATGAAGCATAGATATTGACCAAGGATGAACCAGGCACTCCAGACAAGGTGTTGCTTTTGACAGAGGACAGGCTGGCTGCCAGAGACCTTATGCCTGATGGCTCTCAGGGTTGGGTTAGTGTACCTATCAGTTGTGTTCTCCTCCTAGCACTAGAGGAAATTAGTCCAATCAATAAAGGGACTACCTGGGGTACAGAGCTAGACATCTTCCTCCCTTCACATAAGGCAGAAGCACTCTTGTTTGTTGCTGGGAATTGAACCTAGGGCCTTGTACATACTACACATGTACTACTGCACTGAGTTATACCACCACTGCTTCTCAAATTTTTTTTTTTGAAATTTTTAAATTTTATTTATTTGTATGTGGGGCTGAGAATCGAACCCAGTGCCTTACACATGCTAGGCAAGCGCTCTATCACTGAGCCACAGTCCCAGGCCCCTTCTCAATTTTTTTACCTCCCCATTTTTACATGGGACTTCAGTGGTCAGAAGCAACAGGAGAACAGAAAAGCTGGATATCTGACTTGGGCTCTTGGCTAAACTACGTTCTACCTCTAATTCTCTGAGGGTAGGCCTCTCCAGCTCAGCAGCAATCCCTTTGTCCCGTTTTCTGAGATAAGGTTGTGAAGCAGCATGTGCACACTCGATGGGTTAGGGCAAAAATCAAAGTCTGTGTATCCTTATGTTGAAATATGAGCAACATGGCCTGAGTCCTGGCCCAAACAACACTGTTGAGAAGGAAAAGGAAGGAATCCCATCTTGGTCAAGTCATTAGCAGCCCCCCACCCTCCCCAGTCCTGGGAACTCAACTCAGGGCCTTGCCCATGCCAGGCAAGGCCTAGGCTGTGGTTCTTAACTTTTTTTCAGTCATACACCCGTTTGGGAACCCAAAGAATTTTTTTCCTCTACAAAAAAAAATGTACCCAACAACAAAATATTCTTAGGCACAAATTATTACATATAATTTTGGGGGGAGAGGATTATAGAATTGCACCTAGGTTGCAAATCCCAGTTATAAAATAGGAGGAAGCTGCATACCTGGGCAGCTTCTCTGGATTTCCTTCCAGGATCTCGACTTGCCCGAACGTTGGCACACACAGAACATCCCCTTCCTGTACCACCCTGAAACACAGTCGTGGCCTTGGTCAGCTACCAGTGGAGTCATAAGCATGTGCTTACCACATTTCCCCATGCGCACTCCCAACATATAGACTACTTCTTAGGGATCTACTGCTCACCAGAGATTAGCAAATTTACCAGAGAACAAGCAGACGTAGACCAAGCTGGGGAAATGGAGGGGAGACTAGAAAGGGGGAGCAGAGATAATGAGAGAGCAGGCTACTGGCTCTTTTGGAGTGCTCTTTGATCAAACAGGTTTCTTAGTTTATAATGTTCAAATTCACCTTATGATTCAGATTTCTATTGTCTGCCTTACACAATGAGAATACAATATGCCTAAAAATGGCTTCTTTCAACCAGAGGGGTTACCTGGATAGGTAGAAGAGGCAAGTGATGAGGCTGAGATGCTATTTTCCTTAAAAGGGGTAGGCAGCTAACCTGGGTGTCTGAAAGTGCTGGTAAAGAGCATGGTCATAACTTCCATTAGTGCTGTAGTGGGGAGAGGACACAATTTCGATGTGTAACTCTCTGGCAAATGGAGGCCTAGGCAGCAATGAGCAGCTTCCTTTGTCTTCGGGGGTGATGGAGCCTTCCAAGTATCTCTATTAGAGAAATAATCACCACTTTATAACTTTCTCCCAAAGAGTCAGGCCCTGTCCTACTTCTTAGCAGCCACAGACTTGTCAGAGGTGGGGCCTGAGGTAGCAGAACTAAACACCTCTGTCTGCTTTCTTTACATTTTTCTTATTACTCAAGCATAGATTTGGGTACACTATTTTTTATATTTATTTTTAGATCTGGGTTTAATATTTTTTTGTGGTGCTGGGGATTGAACCCACAGCTTTGTGCATATGAATCAAGCACTCTACCAACTGAGCTATATCCCCAGCCCCCTAAACACCTCTGTCTTCCCTAGAAGATAGAAGCCTTTCCCTCTAATGAACACCAGGAAGCTCTTTTCCTGACTCTGCATCCAAAAAATTCCCCAGTAAAGACAATCTTTCTGGCCCACATCCAGTAAAGTGACAAAGACAATTATTCCCACAAGTCCTTTGAATGACATTAGGCAACCAATGGGATTGATATTAAGTGGACTGTGGGAAAAAGACATGATCTTAATAAAGTTGAAAGAATTGGTTCAGCTGAATGAGCTCCACTGTGAATACTCTAGTAGATTTTCCCCATTGAGAAGGAATCCACATCTCCCATTTATGTATATCTTCTTGTCCTGCCATCTCATAGTTTTTGTTTTTACAATATTAGGATTGAATCCAGGGCTTTGTACATGCTGGGCAAATGCTCTAAACTGAGGCTCATACCCTCTGCCCATCCCACAGTATTAATTAACCACTCTAGCACTGTCCAACAGAACTTTCTGCAATGATGGAAATATTTGATATCTACATGAGGTGACTGAGCATTTGAAGTATGGCTAAATAAAGAACTGAATTTTTTACTTTAGTTTTAAGTTTAAAGAACCACAAAGTGGCTAGTGTCTTCCATACTGGACATCACCAGTCTAAAACATATGTACAGATGCTTAATTAAACGTTAAATTATATTTTTCTTTTTTTTTTAATATTCATTTTTGGATACCTTTTATTTATTTAATTTTTTAAATATTTATTCTTTTAGGTGTAGATGGACACAACACAATGCCTTTATTTTTATGTGGTGCTGAGGATTGAAACCAGGACCTCACATGTGCGAGGTGAGCACTCTACCGCCGAGCTACAACCCCAGCCCAAAACTATATTTTTCTAAGTACAACTGTCGTCTTCTTTTTATTTATTTATTGTTTTTTTAGTTGTTGATGGACCTTTATTTTATTTATTTGTATGTGGTGCTGAGAATCAGACCCAGTGCCTTATGCATGCTAGGCAAGCGCGTTACCACTGAGCCACAATCCCAGTCCCTTCTTTTTATTTTTAAATATTTACTTTTTAGTTTTAGGTTGACACTATATCTTTATTTTATATTTATGTGGTGCTAAGGATCAAACCCAGTGCCTCATGCGTACTAGGCAAGCACTCTACCACTGAGCCACACTCTAGCCCCTACAACTGTCTTCTTGAAGTGAAGGCAGAAACCAATATATTTTTCAATATATTTAATGAAATATTAAAGTTGACCAGCTTGGGAGCAGTGAAACATGATTGTAATCCCAGTGATTTGGGAGGCTGAGGAAGGAGGATTGCAAGTTTGAGGCCAGCTTCAGCAATTTAGTGAATCTAAGCAACTTAGTGAGACACTCGTCTCAAAATAAAAATAAAACGGTCTGGGGATGTAGCTCAGTGGTAAAGTGGCTCTGAGTTCAATCTCTAGTACCAAATTAAATTAATTAGTTATGTTAAACACTAGGCACCGGAGATTAAAAAAAAAAAAAAAAAAAGGAGTCCTTTCCTTCAAGGAATTTACAACAATAATATAATTAGAGATTAGACAGATTATGTAATCAACAAGGCAGAAGATAAATGCACTAAAAAAAAAAAAGGTACGAAATGCTACTGGAGTAAGAAATAATGTTAAATTTGTGGTAGCGAGATTATGAAAGTCTATGAAGAGGTAGCATTGTTAGGTAGGGCTAAAAGATGTAGGAAAGGATGGCAGGATATTAACAGAAGGAGCTAAAAAAGGAAAGCATTTGAAGTCAAGGATAAGCATAAGGGCTGGGGTTATGGCTCAGTGGCAGAGCACTTGCCCTGCACATGTAAGGCACCCGGTTCCATCCTCAGCACCACATAAAAATACATAAACGAAATAAAGATATTGTGTCCATCTATAACTAAAAAATAAAAAGATTAAAAAAAAATAAACATAATCAAAAGCACTGAAACACTATCCAGTACAACACTGAATATATTGCAGTAATCCAATAAACAGCTGATTAAACTGAGCAGATTAATATACACACCTGTCAATTGATCGTGAACTTCATTTTTCACCCGAACAGCTGAAAACCCTTTCCATGCACCACTACGCTATGATATTTTGACTGAAGAGAATGGATAAACAAGGCTAAGAGACATTAACAGTTCAAGGTGGTAAAGGGCGGGGAAAATAAATACAAGTCTAGTCTTCAATTCAGTTAAGAAAGAAAAAAAGGATAAGGAAACACTCCTCACCTGAATCTTGAGCTCTCCCACGTCCATGGGGTCACAGCCGAGATTAAAAGCCAGAGTGGCAGGCACGAGAGCCGTTCGGTCAGCGAGCGGCTCTGCCAGCTGCACGGAGCTGGGTCCCAGTCTCTCAGACAGGTCCCAGCGAGGCTGCAGGACCTGCACCGTGGCTAAGTGCGGCTGAGAAGTGTTCGATAACTCTCCGGCCCGGGTTACCCACACCCACTCGCCCTGGAAGAGGCTGAGACCACGGAGACAGCTCCGGCTCACCCCCAGTGCATCTCCAGTCCCTCCCAGAACTCCTCGGAGTTGCCGGACTGTGCCGGAAACAGCGAAGGAGGACACCACCGGCGGCGGCGGGGGCGGGGGCCGGCTATTATCCCCAGTCCCTGGGCACAGTCTGTTCCGCCCGCGGAGCTCAGTTACAGCCAGCCGCGTCCCCGGGCCCAGCAGCCCTTGCAACACCGGCCGCGTCTCCAACACCCGGGGCCCCGGCACCGGCAGGGTCTCTCCACGCCTCACTAGCAGAGGACCGACTCGTGGTCCGAGCCCAGGCCCCGGTGAGGTGCCAAGCAGCGCCCAGCCCAGGGCCGGGGGCCGTCGCACGGGCCGCGCCCGCACCTGAGCCCCGGGTCCCAGTGCTAGGAGCCGCAACAGTGCGCGGCTAACCAGCAGCTGCGGGGGCCCAGGACCTTGCTCCTCAGTCTCAGCACCTGGCCGTTCCAGGGCAGCCACTAACAGAGCCGGCCCTGCTGGACTCTCTCCTGCAGGCCGAAGGGCCAGAACCAGGCCCAGCCCCGCCGCAGGCCATGGGTCCCCGGGCGGCAGCAGTACTACCAAAGGGGACGTCTCGGTCGGGAAGGGTTCCAGGACGCGCAAGACAGCCAGCACCATGGTGATTAGAGATCGACCAGGAGAGCCAACTAGTACGGCTTCCGGAGCTTGCGAACCGGAAGACTAGGCGACGTAAGTGCTGCTTCCGCTTTGGTTAAAGGCGGTGTGAGGAAAATGGGAGGGGCGTCAGGTGCCCGGAGCAAGCTCTAAGAGGTTGCTCTGCTCCTCGGGAAGATCCCGACCATCCCTCGATGGCAGTAACCATAATCACCCTGTGCGCATGCGCCCTGTGAACCAGTGTTTACCAGGATTTGCCTTTGCCTTGGAGGGGAGTAACCTCCTCTCAACTGCTATGCCCGTTAGCATATTCTAAATAGTTTACTGACTGATCAGCGAGCGGCCTGGGACTGACTAGTGCTGGGAGTTGTAGATGGAATGTTTCAAAAGAGTCCACTCCTCTGTAGGAATTCTTACACTTTGCTCTATGCCGCTGTAGGCATTGAAGTTTGAGGGTTGTAGAGAATATTGTTGGAGGGAGTGGTAGGATTATAAAACTGTCTCAGACATGCTTATAGGTACGCAGTGACTGCTGGCTGAATTACTATATGTGATTCATGTAGCCCTGGAGTGCTTGGTGCCGCCACACCTGTTCCAACACATCCTACACAAAACCCACATTCCAGCACTTCTTGTCCTGTTCATTGTCCTGTCTTTCTATTCCCACCAAACTTGAAGACAAAACAGCTTCCCTTTCCCCCGCACCAATTCTTGGAGACCCTTTGCTATTTCTATCCTGGAGGAGGGCAGGCAACAGAACTGGGGGAAGGGAGGGGTTTGAGACTTCTGTCACGACTACTGAGTCAATAGCCTACTTTCTACTTGTGCTGTTAGAGTCCATCCTTATCTTTATTCATACAGTGGTAGGCCACATTTCCAATATATTATCATTTATAATCAATGGATTAGATGGTGGCGGTCTCTTCTCTCTGAACGTTGTGTTCTCTTTCAGCTAGTGCCCAGCTTTCTCCTTGAGACTACATCTTGAGGTAGTCTATTTTGAGTAGCATATATTTCTGAAAACCTAAAAGTCAAATACTTGAAATTGCCCATTCCTACTTTTTTGTTGTTGTTTTTCAGGATTGAACTAGGGCACTCTGCCACTGAGCTACATCCCCAGCCCTTTTTATTTTTATTTTTTATTTTGAGACAGGGTCCTGCTAAGTTACCCAAGCTGGCCTTGAACTTGTGATCCTCCTGCTTCAGCCCCAGAGTCACTGGGATTACAGGCATGTGCCACCATGCTCCACAATTCCTACATTTCTTTTAAATATTTATTTTTTAGTTGTAGTTGGACACAGTATCTTTATTTTATTTTTATGTGGTGCTGAGGATCGAACCCAGGGCCTCCCACGCGCTAGGTGAGCGTTGTACCGCTGAGCCACAATCCCAGCCCCCACAATTTCTACATTTTATTTATCTATTTATTTATTTATTAATATTTATTTTTTAGTTTTTTAGGTGGACACAATATCTTTATTTTATTTTTATGTGGTGTTGAGAATCGAACTCAGGGCCTCACGCATGCTAGGCAAGCGTGCTACCACTTGAGCCATATCCCCAGCCCCAATTCCTACATTTTAAAAACAGCATACAAGAAGGTGCTAGGAATCTGGATTCACATAGATAAAAGTTCCCATTTGGTAGTCCTAGTCCTACTATCTGTGGCTCTGTCCCCTGCCTCCCAGAGGGATCAAAGACTGGGTAATGGATTGCGCCTGTAGAAGACATGTCTGTTTTGTACAGTAGTACGTAAGCTCTAGGCCTCAGGACTATGGTGTTCCTTGAGGCCTTGGGCATAGACAAATACATCTGGTATCTTGTCTATATCAGCCCTCATGCAGACACAAATGCCCATCCATTAATAAACATCTTCTCACCCAGGCTTTTCCCCAACAAATAATTGACATGCAATGGAAACTTTGTGTTGCCTTGAGATCATTACTTATTAAAGTCAAATACTATTTCTGTAAGCTAGCTAGGATCCTACATTTGTTGTCTTCATTTCTTTAGCTTTTGTTCACACTTCAACCCATTATAAACTTCTTTCTATGCCTCTAAAACTTCCATGGCAAAAATCACCAGTAACCTCCTAACTGCAGGATCAAGTTGTTGCTGTTCAATTTTTATCTTACTCAGTCTTCCTGTGACCAATCCTCTTTTACTTCCCTTGCCATTATGACACCAGTTTTCTTCTTATGTCTTTGACCACTTCTGGAAGCCATCCTTAGCTCCTCCCTTTCTGATACTGTCTCCCCACAATCCAATGAATCACCAAATCCTGTTGAATCTACACATTTTCCAATCCCAACTTCTCTTCTCCATCCCCATGATCACTGCCTTTAAATGTTACTATCCCTGGGCAAGTTTTATTTATTTATTTTGCAGTGCTGGGGGAAAGTAGCACCTCCTTCATGCTGGGCAAGCATCTATGACTGAACCTCCAGGCCCAGAGATTTACTCTCCATAGGTTATTCTTCTTGGGTCTTCTCCAGGGTGATTCATTCTTTCGTTCTTTCTTTCTTTTATGGGGTATGTGTGTGGTACTGGGGTTCAAACCAAGGGCCTTACTCTATCATGGAACTATATCCCAGCCCTCCCAACCCTTTATAGTTTTTTTTTGGTACCAGGGATTGAATCCAAGAGCAATTAACCCACTGAGTCACATCCCCAGGATCTTGCTAAATTGCTTAGGGCCTTGCTAAGTTGCTGAAACTGGTTTTGAACTTGTGATCCTCCTGCCTCAGCCTTCTCAGCAGCTTCAATTCCAGACATGCACCAACATGCCAGTTTTTAGTTTTATCTTGGGGTAGAGTCTCGATATATTGCTCAGGCTGGCCTCAAATTTGCCATCCCTCTGCCTAAAGATCCCTAGTAGCTGGGATTACAAGCCCCGTTTCTTTTTCTTTTTTTTAATATTTATTTTTTTAGTTTTAGATGGACACAATATCTTTATTTTATTTTTATGTGGTGCTGAGAATCGAACCCAGTGCCTCACGCATGCTAGGCAAGCACGCTACCACTTGAGCCACATCCCCAGCCCTATTTTATTTATTTATTTATTTTTTCCTTTTGCAGTGCTGGGGATTGAAACCATGGCCTAACTAACACATGCCAGACAAGTGCTGTAACAATGAGCCACATCCCCAGCCTAGGACTAGTTTCTTAATATAGTCAGTCAGTTACCAGAGTAGCCTCTCTGAACTATTCCTCCTTGCCACTTCAAGGTTCGTGCACTCTATTATTATTATCATTGGTACTGGGGATTGAGCCCAGGGGGTGCTTTACCACTGAGTTACATTTCTAGCTCTTTTTATTTCTTTAAGATTGGATCTTCCTAAACTGCTAGGTACTGGCCTCCAGATTGGGATCCTTCTGCCTCAGCAGGATCCCGAATCACTGGGATTACAGACTTGTGCCTCATTGCCCGAATTTATTACATTGTATCTTAACCATTGGTTTACACAAGTTTGAATTTCACCAGACTATGAACTTCCTGAGGGCAGGAACTGAGTCTCACCCATTAGAGCCCTGGTTTGGGTGGGGTGGTGCGTAAGGGATGTATTTCCAGAGACATTAACAATGAGATTGCTTTTCCACTTTGTTTTTAGCTACTCAAATCTAACTAGTTCTCCAATCCCAGGATGCTTGCAGTAGATATAGGGGCCCATTTCATAAGGTTACAACAAACCAAGAATCCTCATTCCTTTCACCCAGGTCCCACCCCTGGCAGGCGTCCCCTTTACTCCCCTCTAACTCAGGTCTGGGGGGGGTGAATGCCCTGGAGGACCCTTAGGAGACTTCGGCAATTGGCACCTGCACTCAGTTTTACTTTACCCCGATGAAGAAAGGTGCCCTTCGTTTTAGGGCTTCTTTTCTTCATTTCATACTGGGCGAGCTTGCAGAGTGGGGAAAGTGGGAGAGTCACTTCAAAAAGAAAGAGCACAGCTCCAAGGGCTACGAAGAATGGCCGAGGACGACCCACACCCGACGCTGGAGTGCAGCTCTCCTGGCCAAGCTGGGGCTTCCCCTTACCCCCGCCTCCTTCATTAAGCCCGACCCATTTTGGGGCGGGATTTCCCACCTCAGCCAATTCTGGGAGCCGAACCCTGGCGGTTTGTACTCTTTCTTTCCAATGAGAAAAAAAGGAAGCAGCTTGGCTCCAATGACCAATCCGAGGAGGCGGCGCCTGGTTGTCAGGCAGGTTTGTAAGAGTTCGGGCCAATTAGAGGCGCAGGCACCGCTCGACCCGGGCGCAGCGCGCAGGCGGTGGCGGAGAGACGCCGAGCGGGCCGAGTGCGGCCGAGCAAAGCCGGAGCCGGAGCCGGGCCGCAGGAGCCGGGCCGGGTCCGGACGGGCCGAGATGCCCTATAAACTGAAGAAGGAGAAGGTGAGCGTGGCCCTTTCCCTCGCGCCTCCGCCTTAGGGCCTGCGCGGAGCTCTGGGAGGGGCCCGAACCAGGCCCGGGACAGCCCTAGACTGACCCTCCCGTCCGGCCCCCCGCAGTACTCCCCGGAGCAGCCCTTAGCCCCCGCGGCTGGCAGCACCTCCAGCCCCTGCCGCATCTAGGATAGCTCCCCACCTTGCCCTGGACGTATTTCCCCCATATACACCTCCCTTTTTTTCCTCCCTCCTCCTACCCGCGGCTCCAGTAACCTCCTCCCTCCGGATCTGCCCCACTCCTAGGTCACTCCCCTGCTTTTTTCCCTCAGTGTCCCACCGTCCCCGATTCCCCAACGGTTTCTGTGTCTCCCTCCAGAACTGCCCTTTTCCCCCGCCCTGCGCAGCCCCCTTCCCTCTTCTTCTCACCGGCCTAGGATTGCCTCTCCACAGTTCCCTATGCCCCTTCTTTCTGAACGCCAAGCCCCCTGACCTAGAACAGCGCTGCTTTCTTTCTCCTTCACCCAAATCTGGCTAGGCCCTTTCTTTAGTTCTTCCTTCACACACAAACTTGTAAGCCAGAACTGAGCTCTTCCTTCTGTTGATGGAACCTCAGAACGTCAGTGCTGGAAGGAAGCTCTGAGCACATGTAGTGCAATCCCTATTGGTACAGATGAGGAGACTGAGGCCCCTGTAAGGGAAGGGACTTGTCCAAGGTCACACAGTCTGCTGGAGGCCCAACTGCAATATCAGATACCCTGACTTAAAGGGCTTTTCTGTACCAAAGCCCTCCTAACCTACATCACTTGGCTCCTGTGTTCATCCTAGACCAGACACTTTCCTAATCTGATCAAGCTCCTCCCTTTATTCCTAATCCTAAAATAACCTTTGCATTTTCCCCTTTGTAGGCTGCACGCTCCTCAAATTAGGAATCTACCCCTTCAGATTAGTTTTTCTTCTTAGCATGAAGGCCATCCCTGGACATCCATGCTTTTGCGATGATGTCCTGACACAAGCCATTTCTTGATTATCATTGTGAGTGGTGCTGGGGATCCAACTCAGGACCTTGCACATACTAAGCATACGCTCTACCACTGAGCTATATTCCCATCCCCACATGCCATTTCTTCTTTTCTTTTTTGCCATTTCTTGATGTTGCCTTCTTTCAACTTTCTATGCTACCTCCATACTGCCTTCCCTATTCTTCATCCCTGTCTGTTTCTACCCTCTGTTTCCTGCTGTTGCTGAGGTCTGACTCAGAGGTATGGCTCCTTTAAGGCACAGATTCACACAGAGGATGCTAGGATACCAGTTCCAGCTCCCCCCAGCTTCTCTTGGGTCTGGCCCCTCATGTTGGGGGATGTTTCTGGTCTGATGTGGCTACCCTTCTGATGACTCTAGAGGTGTATTGGCAGCATTCATTTTCCATCTGATTGACTGAGTTGTTGGACTGCCATCTTTGACCTTATCAATCAAAGTCTTTATCCTGGAGCTTTTAGGTATTTGCAGGCAGCTTTGATTCTAGGTTGTCTCCATAACCTTTCAGGGCCTGAGATTCAGGGTTGGTAATTACATACTATGTGTTGAATCTCCTGAGGTAGAGAGCAAGATCGGGCTGTATGCCTCACCCAGGTCCTGTCCTTGGGAAGTGGGCATGCCAGTGTGGTTTGGGCTGTTCAGCTACAGACAGTGTATGTATACATAAGTCAGCCATACCAGGAGTTAAGAGATGTAGAATTCAGGGGATGTGGTGAGGTCCGCATCCATCTGTAGCTTTTGGCTTGATGGACCAGATACTGTCCCATTGCAGAACATCTTTACTTACTAGATGATTGAGAAGACAAGATATTCATGGATTTGCAAGGACCACAAGTTTATTAAGTTGAGAAAGGGTGTTAGAAGAATCAGGATGCATGGAGCCAGGCCTATCTCTGATCCCCTGTGTGATTTAACTCCCTGCATTTGATTTTTGGCTGAATTTGTTCTCATTCAATGGTTGTCAAGTTCTGAGGGGGAGAGAGGTGACAGTGTGACTGAAGTTTGCCTGGATGGGCACAGAGCATGTGGGTGGGTGGAGACTCTTTATTGCTCATCCATCACCTGTCCCCTTTCTCATTCATCTCTGCTGGTCCCAATCCTATCCTTCACTGCCTCCTCCCTGAAGCTTTTCCTGAGCCAGTGATCTCTACCTACCCCCCTGTATTTGCAGAATATTCAGTAGGCCACTCGTGGCCCTTTTGTGTTCAGCTTTGGATTGGAATTAATTAGAGACAAGTCTTGTCTTCTCCCTTGAGATCACAAATAAGCTGCATTTTGGTTTCACATCTTACCTACACACAGTAGGTGCTTAGTGAACAGGTGCTGAGACAATCTTTTGGGAGAATATGCAGTCTCCCCTTCTCCCTTGTTCTGATCTGAGATTTACGTCTTACGTTCTTGGGTGAGGTGTCTCTGCTCCCTCCCACTTTCTTCTTGTTCATAATAATAATAATTACAACAACATTGATCAATATTAGGATTTTCATGTGCAGGCCACTATGCTAAGGAAGTGGGTACTATGATTGTCATTTAATAGAAGAGGAGAACAAGGCTTAGAGAGGCCAGATAACTTGTATCCGAGTATATAGCTAGTGAGAGTTGAGCCCCCAAACACAGGGCTAGCTCCAAACCATTCTTTTAACCTCAGTGTCATGCAGCACTCAATAGCTGGGCTGGCCTTCAGTGTGTGCACTTCACCTGTTCTGCAGGAGCTGGGGAACAAGGCTGGTGGGCGCTGTTCCCCATTCACCCACTCACACCCACACACCAAAGCAGCTGGATTTCTCTTAACTACATTCCGTGAGAGATGTGTCTCAGGCATCATGCTGAGTGTCATTGGGTGGGTGGAGGGGTACAAAAAAGAATAAGCAGCTTATGATCAAATAGAGAGATCAGGACTGGGGATATGGCTTAGTGGTAAAGTGCTTGCCTGGTATGAGTGAGGCCCTAGGTTCGATCCCCAGCACTGCAAAATTAAAAGTAGATAAAGTAGATGAGACTTATATGAAGATGGGTTTCAATTGTCTGAAGGATCCACATCTGAGGGTAAAGACAGTTACCTCAGTTTTGTGTCCTGCCTGCCTCCCTCCCATCTTCTCTCTCTCCACCCTATACACTGAACCACTGACAGAAGTCAGTATGGCCAACCTGGACAGTAGGCATCAGGAATGCTCAGCCTAAAAAGGAATACTTTCCCCCTTGTGCTACTGCATCCAGCTGCTCCACACCCAAGAATGGTTTCTTTCCTCCCCTCCCCCAAGAAGCCTTCCCCCTACTCCAGCCCACACAGAGCTCTCTTCTCCCTGAAATCCTTTTGCCCCCATAGTCACAATCATTTGATTTAACACTTCTTGCTGAAGGGGCTTGGCTGCTATTGAATTGCAGACTTTCAGAGCTGGAAGTGATTTCCAAGATCCTCCAATCCAGTTCTCATTGAAGACTTGAATCCCTTTTTCAACATGCCTTAGAAGAGGTCACCCAGCCTCTGCTTGAATGCTCTCAGGGCTGGGGAGCTTTCAGCTTCACTAGGCAGCCAGTTTCCATGCAACTGCTCCGTGAGAAAATTCATCCTTCTTGCAAGCCCCACCTATCCTCTTGCAACTTCATCCCATTGCTCTTCTGCCCCTGGGTCCACATGGACAAGTTGCATCTTTAGTCCACATGGCAGCTCCTCATTTGCTGGTTGAGATCCATCTTGCTTCCCCACCCCCCAGGACTCCTCTCTTCCATTGTTAACTATCCTAGTTCCTGCAGCTGTTGCTCTTGGGCCATGCTTTTGAATACACTCCCAGTATGGGTCACATTTCCCCTAAGAAAAATTCAGATTTCTCATTGCCCTTCCTAAAGTGTGATGCTCATGACTGAACCAGAGGCTCTAGGTGGACCCTGTCAGTGCCCAAGCACTCTGCATAGGTCTGTTAACTGAGTGGAAGGTCATGTAAGCTATGGAGGTAGCCACGGCACATGGATGGGCAGCCACGGCACATGGTTGATCTGTGTTGAGCTTGCAGTCAGACCTAAATCCCCAAGTCTTTTTCACATTCTCCCCATCCTGTTCCTGTGTGGTTGCTTTTTTTTTTTTTTTTTTGGCCCAAAGCATAGGAAGAGATGCTGGGCAGGCCAGGGCTCTGAGCCAGCTGCCAGGTTCCCAAGGGAAACTTTAGTCTAGTGCTCACTCTTGGTAACAATTCAGGGTTTTACCCTCATCCCTGTCCCAGTATTTACTAGCCCAGGCTCTCTTGGTCTTTTGGGTAAGACACTTCCTATACCAGTTAGCATCCCTGGGCCCTACTGATTAAATGACAGTAGCACCTTCTTGTCTTGGTGATATTTGTGACATCTAAAAAATGCCTCCTGGTCTCTCTGGATAGCCCTGAGGGGAGAGGGTGACTCCTACCCTTCTAGCAAGGAAGCCTCTGGTATCCCTTTGACCCCTTCAGCCAGAAGCCAGTCTGAGCATCTTGTTCTCTAGTGCTTTTCCTTAAAGCCTCCTTACTCTCATTCTTAACCTGAGGGCCCTCCTAGGCCTAACCCATGCATCAGCTTGGTGAGGTCCCAGATGAAAGAGCATTGATTATTGTGTGTTAAGGATAACTTCTTAACTAGATTCTAAACTTCTTGGAGGGACTGAATCTCCTTTTATGTGTATCCCCCACCTAGAACTATGTACAAGGTAGGTTCTGATTGATTGATTCAGTCAGACAGAATATAGTTGCAACAAGGATAAGGGATCCAGACAGGCCTCTCCCTTCCCTTGGTTTCTGCTAACCCAAACTCCTCCATCTTCTCCCAGCAGGAGCCCCCCAAGCTTGCCAAAGGCACAGCCAAGCCCAGCAGCTCAGGCAAGGATGGTGGAGGTGACAACGCTGAGGAGGTAATGAATATAGGCACAGCCCTAGTTGTGGTGCAGGTGCCAGCTCTAGTTCCATGATGGCTGGGGGATGAGGGCTCCTGGGGGTCAGCGTTACCCAGGAGGGAAGCTAACATAGGAAAGGAGAAGGAAGGAGGCTAACACAGCCCTGAACAGCTCATCTGGATTATCCTCAGAGGTCCCTTTGGCTGGTTTTCTCTATTCTTTCAGACTTCTCAGATTGCTATGAAAGTCATTTTTTCTTTGTGTTGATTTTTGAATGTTGAAAATTCCTTTTTCATGGGCTGGGGGTATAGCTCAGTGCTAAGCATGCACAAGGCCCTGGTTTGATCCCCAGTCCCCCAAAACAAAGAAGTCTCTTTTTCTTAAAGCAAAAAGCTGGGAGGTCCAGGGTCCTGGGGAGAAGAGGAAAAGACCACGAGTGCTTATGGGGTGATAGGTGACTTTGACATGGCTCTGGGTGGGGCAAGGGGTTGGGAGTGTCTGGTGTCCCTTCAGGGTTGGGCCCACTGCCCTTGGTCTCATTCTAATGAGAGGACCATGGGACAGTCATGAACAGAGGTCAGTGCAGCTCAGCAATCTAGGGCTGTAAAGCAATAAACAGAAAGAGAAAGATCAGCAGAGAATGGAGGGACTTGAGGAAGTACAGGGTATGTCCATGAACATATGGGGGTGTGCTCAGTGGGATGCTTTGGATGGTGTGAACATGTGGAATAAAAAGCCATACTGTGTGGAAGCTGCTGTCCAGTGCTGTGCTTCCTCCCTCCTGCTTGACATTCAGAATGGAGAACACCAGAGCTCTTAGTTATGGATGGGTCCTGTGGTGTTTTGGCAGAAGAGATTGATTAACAAGTGTGGAATCAGACTTTGCCAACTAGTGCTGGTCGCTGTCATTTCTAAAAAGATCAAAACACTTTTTATACCAGTGAGCATTGTTTTAGGCCTCCTTTAAGTAAGCAGAATCAGCATGCTAGGTTTTGCCCATTTTACAGATGTGGAAGTTTGGGACCACAAAAGAGAAATTGCTCCTTCCTCTGCACTTACATAGTTGTATGAACATGTTTCTAGACTAGTTCTTATCATTTGGTGTTGTAACCATTTGTTTTCGTTTGTGTCAGCTGTGAACTAAGGGAAGAAGCTGGGTTTTACTCTGCATTGCTTCTTCCTCACACCTGTGTGCTCACTTGATTTATAATAAGTTCTTCTGGCAACACATTCTGTGGGCTCAGTCTCTCCTTCAGGAATGGTGACATTGGTGGAACCCACAAGGAAAGGTAGTTGGGAGCTGGTGGCTGACATTCAAAGCCAAGGGTGGCTAAGAATCCCAGTTTAAAAGGAAAGAATGGAATATTTAGGGGTTTGTTTTCACCTTTTGCCTAACCCTTCTTCATATAGTTATTAGATACAGCTATTGGATATCATTTCCTTAAGGCAGCCTTCCTTGACTACCCATCTCCATCTCCAGGACATGGTCAGGGTTTCTGTTAGTTGCTCTTTTGACACTCCGTCTCAGGATAGCACCCAACCATGACTCTCCTTAAATAATTCCTTGTGAACTCACTGTTTATAAGCTGTTTCCTGTGTTAGCATGGGAGCTTCAGGAGGCTCTTGCTCACCACTGAAGGACCTGGCGCAGCAGGGGCACCCAGCATTTGAATGCATTTGTGAATGAGTGAACTAGTGTATGAACAGACCAACCAACTTCAGATTGGTGTTCAATGGAATCTTAGGATTTAATTCTCTCATTTTATAGATGGGAAAGTGAAAGTTTGAAAAGATTAAGAAGTATGCTGAGACTAGTTGCTGTGATTTCCCCACTGCTTCTGGACAAATCTGCCCAGAGGAGTAGGTCTTGTTTCAAGCTGCTGGAAAAGGAGGGTCTCAAGTTCACCTTGGGCTCTTTATGAAAAGCTGCTCAATGCTCCCCTATGTGAGGCAGCTGCCCGAATTTTGCTCCATGATTTTCCAGAAAGGTACCCATGCATGGATGGCAGAGTGATGCTTTAAAAGCCAGGCTGTGAGGTCATGGTCTTCAATCTCAGTTTGTCACAATCCTTCCCTTGCCCTTTTGAACTCTTTTGGCCAAAATTGATAAGCCTTTCCAACTGATCCTAATAACTATAGTTGCTAACATCTATTTTACTGAGTAGTTACTTTGTATTAGTTTCTTACAGTTCCATAACAAAGTATCACAAACTGGTTGGCTTAAAATAACAAAAACTTAAGGACTGGGGTTGAGGCTCAGCAGTAGAGCGCTTGCCTAGCACGTGTGAGGCCCTGGGTTCGATCCTCAGCACCACATAAAAATAAATAAATAAAATAAAGGTATTGTGTCAACTACAACTAAAAATATTAAAAAAGCAACTTATTTTCGGGCTGGGTTGTGACTCAGTGGTAGAGTGCTCGTCTAGCATGTACAAGGCATTGGGTTTAATCCTCAGCACCACATAAATGTAAAATAAAGATATTGTGTCCACCTAAAACTTAAAAAATATATATATTTAAAAAACAACAACAAAAAAAAAACCCATATTCTCTCAAAGTTCTGAGACTAGAATTCTGAAATCAAGGTGTTGGCAGAGTCATGTCCTTCCAAGATTGTAGTAAGAATTTGTTCTGTTCCCCTTGCCTAGTTTCTGATGGCCTTTGACAGTCCTTGACATCTGTTGGTTTGTAGATGCATCATTCCAACCTCTGTCTCTGTGGTCACATGGTGTTCTCCCCTGTGTGTCTGTCTCTATCCAGATTTCCCTCTTATAAGGACACTAATCATTAAGAACACTCTTATCCAGTATGACCTCAATTTAACTTGATTACTTTTGCAAAGACCTTGTTTCTTATTTATTTATGTTTTATTATTATTTCTTTTTATTCTCTTACCTCTAAGGTTTTTTTTTTTTCTTTCTTCCTGGTACTGCAATTTGAACTCAGGCCCACTTAAACATTGAGCCACATTGGTTAAGCCCTTTTTTGTATTTTATTTAGAGAAAGGATCTCACTGAGTTGCTCTGGGCTTTGCTAAATTACTGAGGCCGGATTCAAACTTATGATCCTCCTGCTTCAGCCTCCCAAACCTCTGGGATTACAGGCATGTGTCACTGAGCCCTGCTAAGGTTTTTTTTTAAGAGCCTATTTCTAATAAGGTCACATTCACAGATTCTGGGTGAATGTGAATTTTGGGGGATACTGTTAATCTAGTATACTATGTACCAGGCACTGTACTAAGTAATATGCATGCATTGTTTCATTTAACCATCACAGAACTTCCTTGGGTTATTCTGTTATTATTATTCCCATTTTACAGATGAACTTGAGGCTTAGAGATGTTAAATAGCTTTTGCTCCAGCAGAGCTGGAATTCAACCCAGGTCTGTGACTCAGGAGCCAGGTCTCTTGTGGGCTTAATGAAGTTACATGCTGGCTCTAAGTAAAGAAGCCTAGAACGGAAGGGTTCTTTGGGAAATCAAGTGAGACTCATTGTAATCTGCTTTTGCAGGTAAGGGTCTTTCCTGGTCTGGCTTTGGAGAAAAAAATTCAATGCCATATAAAAACTGTTGTGTGCTTTGCTGTCCTGAGTTCAAAAAACAGATACAAAGGGAAGAAGAAATTATCCCAGTCTCCTTCACTTCATCTTGTCTTCCCTGAGGCCACAGCCTGTTACTTCTAAAAACCTAAAAACAATGTGCACTGGGTACATTGGGGCATGCCTGTGATCCCAGCAACTCGACTGTGATCCCAGCGACTCGGGAGGCTAAGGCAGGAGGGTCACGAGTTCAAAGCCAGTCTCAGCAACGTAGTGAGGCCCTAAGCAACTCAGCAAGACCCTGTCTCTAAATAAAATATTTAAAAATGGCTGGGGATGAGGCTAAGTGGTTAAGCCCCCCTGAGTTCAATCCTTGGTATCAAAGAAACAAAGCAAAACAAAACCTTTCTGGGATTATTAGTCTTCTACTTTTTTTGTGTGCTGAGGATTGAACACACATTTACTCATGACAAATGCACGCTCCATCAGTGAGCTACTGTTCTCAATACTTAAAATACAATTTTGGCATCTCATTGCTTACAAGTTAAAATCCAAACTCCAAGGCCTTTCTGAGCTGACCCACCTCATTCTTCTAGTACCTATCATGTTTTCTTGTCCCACTGAATGTCTCATCTTTTGATATAAGCTTTTTTTATGACTCAGGCCCTCATAGATATGGTTGCTTTGACCTAGATTGCCTCATTTCCCTCTTTTCTTTTTTTTGCCTAACTAAGGTGTATCCTTAAGAGCTAAATCAAATGTCACCTCTTCAGTGATGTCTTCCCTAATTCTTCCAGTTAGAGTTTGTAGCTCAGCCTTCTGTGTTCCCATAGCCTTTGGGGCCCTCTCTGTTCTTGTACTGCTCTAGAACCATTAGCTGCTTTTGTGTCTGTCCTGCCTACTGAACTGTGAACTCTTGAAGGCAAGTGCCATATCTTAGTCACTTTTTAATTTTTTAGTTATAGATGGACAAAATACCTTTTTTTATGTGTTGCTGAGGATCAAATCTAGTGCCTCATACATGCTAGGCAAGCACTCCACAACTGAGCTATAACCCCAGCCCCCTAGTCACCTTTTAACCTTTAATGCTTAGCATAAAGCTTAGTGAAAAAATGAAGGAAAGAGTTAAGCACAGAGTGAGATCTAGATGTCACTCACATGGAGAGAATGCCTCTGTAGTATTCAAAGTTGAAACCTTATTAGGCCAGTTAATTCATTATGCAAAAGATATGATATTAATCTGCATTTTTATTAATTTTATGCTTAATCTTTCTTGTAATATTTCCAAAGTGCTTAAATTATATATATATATATATATATATATATATTTTTTTTTTTTTAAATTTAAGTATCTAGCAGCCATGTTAGGATTAGGTAGGATCAGGATTGGTTCAGAGTGGGCAAGTTTAGTTGAAATCACCTGAATAAGAGCATGGTGCATAAATTCAGGGTGCCATTTGATTGCTGGAGACCTGAATGCAGGAAGGCTTCTTAGGGTGTGGATCCTGTTGAGTTTGGAAATGGAAAAGAGACTTCAGGACTCTTATAGCGTCTCAGGACAAAGTAGGGGGTAAAGGGCAGACTTGATGGATTGCCTTTGGTCAGCCAGCCCTACTGTGGTGGTTATAGAAGGTTCTCCATTCCTTGCCTCCCACCCACGTTGAGTGAAGAGTCAGTGGCTGGAGTTTTTAGGAGAAATGGTTGAACATGAAGTGAATGGCTGACACAGCCCCATACTTCCTGTATGACAAGAATGCTCCCTTGTAAAGTGTAAACAGACAGAGGGTACCTCATCAGATCTTGAGAACTGGGGCTTTACTGGCTGGACCAGCTATCTCTCAGATGGGTCTAGTGCCTGGGAGCCAATGGTCCTCACAAAACTGGCATGGCACAGTGGGGTGGAGGGTAGACTTAGCCTACTCTATTGCTCTCTGGCTAGCCCAGCCTTCAATACCACAATCCTAGTGTGGAAGGAACCTTAGGCATCGACTCGGGTGGCTTTTTGAACATTATTATTATGATTATTTTTTGCGGGGGGTACCAGAGATTAAACCCAGGGGCACTTAACCTCTGAGCAACATCCTCAGCCCTTTTTTATATTTTATTTAGAGAACAGAGTCTTGATGAATTGCTTAGGGCCTCACTAAGTTTCTGAGGCTGGCTTTGAACTCACGATCCTCCTACCTCAGCCTCCTGAGTTGCTGGGATTATAGGTGTGTACCACCACACCTGGCTTGAACATTATTATTATTATTATTTATTTTATTTTTATTTTTTACAATACCTTTATTTATTTATTTATTTATTTTATGTGGTGCTGAGGATCGAACCCAGGGCCTCTCACATGCTAGATGAGCACTCTACTGCTGAGCCACCCCAGCCCTTGAACATTATTTTTATAGTTATGCAACCCTCTGTTTTCTTAAGACCTTACTTGGAGAGTGGTTGGGAAACCAACAATCTAGTCCAACTTTCTCCTTTTTAACAGAGAAAATTGAGGCTGTTTTTCCCCATTCTGGGAAGAATGCCTTTCTCTGTATGTGGCCCAGTATGTGGCTCATGGAGGTGCTGGGTGTCTGTCTCTCCCTCAGAGTCTTGTTCCTCAGGCTGGCACTGAGCCTCTTGCCCTAGTATCACTAAGTTTTCTCTGTTCCTGATGCTGTACAGTGCTCTGTGTTGCGGGTTCCTTTGTTGGGACAGGAGAGGAAGGGCCATGGGGAGAAGCCTGAAGAGGAGCCAAGAGCTTTGGCTCTTAATCAACCAGCCAAACATTCACTGAATGTTTGTTAATGTCAGTACAAGGGCACCTACAGGGGTATAAACCAGAGACTGGACCTTCAAGGGGCTTGTCGTTTTGAGGAAATGATATATAAAGAGACAAAGCAAGAGGTACTACTAGGGGTGAATGATTACAGAATCAATGGAACAGACAAGTAGTGTTAGGAGGTGGGGGTGGAGCAGTACCTAAGGACTGGCATGATCTGAGAAGCCTTTTTGGAAGAAGGTGGAACTTAAACTGGGTCCTGAGAGATACAGTGATTTTTCTGGGTCACCCATTTTCAAACAAGAGAAAAATGGACTCAAACATTTGAGGTGTGTTAGCATAGGAAGGAATTTCTAGGATGCATTCCTAAAAGCATCTTAAGTCCCAGTAACTTGGGAGGCTAAGCCAGGAGCATCACAAGTTCGAGGGCAGCCTCAGCAACTTAGTGAGACCCTGTCTCAAAAAAAAAAAGAAAGAAAAAAAGGGCTGGGGATATAACTCAGTGCCTAAACCACCCCTAGGTTCAATCCCCAGTACCCAAAACAAAAAAAGAATAGTACTAGAAGATACCTCTTATAAAGGTCTGGATGCACACCAAGTGATGGCCTCCTAACCTTCTACCTCTTTCTGAGCCTGTCCCCAAGGTGATTCATCTGCCATATATAGAAAAGGAAACCCCAGACTCCAGGGCTCCTTGCATTATCTAACTAAAATCACACTGGCTGAGTGTTGTCATGGCAGAGAAGGTGTGATAGCTGCTCCTGCCCCGCTTCCTTGCATTCCTCTAGTGAAACTGGTGTCTGGGGCAGTCCTTTGTAGTAAAGGAGAGAGTGAGGTAGCCCAAGTTGTGGTAAGGAGCCACATTAAACCCACAGACCTGCCTGGGCTACACCCAGTACTGCTCTCTAGTTCTTTCATTCCCAGATAGGTCACAAACTTGACAGAACTGGTTTCTACAAAATAATTCAGAATATGAAAAGGATAACTGTTCTGTTTTCCTCCTCTCCTCCAACCCAGAGGGTTTTAAATCTCCCATTCTTATGGTGAGGAGTCGGGCTGGAGAGGAGGGGAATGATGTGGTTAAGAATAGGAGGTCAGCTTTTCCTTCCGTGGTGTGGGTATCCAACTGGACATGACCTTACTCCTGCAGCCTCTACTTGGGGGCTAGGATCTTCTGTTCTTACAAGAGTATTACCAGGACATTTAGGAATACCTGTGAGTGACATCCCTGCAGAATTGTTTAGGCTTCTGAAAATGGGCTTTATGGGCCCTTTACCATGTCTGGGAGCTATCCCTTCTCAAAGGGACCGTTTTAAAAAATTAGTCATCTTTCTTTCTTTACAAAAGCACTGTCAGCTTGTAAAAAATCTGGAAATGTAGAAAACTGTATCTATGCTTGGCATGGTGGCACACACCTGGAATCCCAGCTACTTGGGAGGCTGAAGCAGGAGGACCACAAATTTGAGGCTGGCCTGGGCAACTTAGTGAAATCCTGTCTCAAAGAAATTTGAAAAGGGTTGGAGATGTAGTTCAGTAGTAGAGCACTCCTAGATTTAACCCCTGGTACCAAAAATAACAAAACATAAACAAAGAAATAGGGAAAAGGAAAAGAAAAAGTCATCTATAATGTTATCACTATAGGACTTAGTTACTAAGGACTCCTCAGACTTGTTCTTTCCATTTTAGAACCTGTTTTGGTCCTTTGCATGTATTTTAATGTGTATGAGCTCATTTTGCATATACAGTTTTGTCCTTATTTAACTTCATGTTGGAAGCAGTTTTCTTTCATTAGGTAGTTTTTGGCTTTTTGTTTTAATATTTTTCAACATGGTCATTCAGAAAGTTAAAAGGTAGTGTTGGTTTGTGATGAAAAGAGCAACCCCTGCATTGTTGCTTTGTGTAACCACTCTGAACTCTTTCCTCACAGATTGATATTTGTATTTGTATTTCCAAATTGGCCAAATTAGCTTGGCTTCGTGACTCTAAGCATTAATCCTTACCCATCTTTTTTTTTTTTTCAGTTGAATCCAGGAGCACTTAATCAGTAAATCACATCCCCAGTCCTTTTTGTTTTTAATTTTATTTTGGGACAGGGTCTTGCCAAGTTGCTGAGGTTGGCTTGTGATCCTCCTGATTTAGCCTCTGGAGTCCCTGGGATTGTAGGTGTGCACCACCACACCCAGCTTTTTTTTTTTTTTTTTTTTTTTTTT
>NW_025999982.1:10610111-10652936 GCF_001458135.2 Marmota marmota marmota
CTGTGTAAAAGCATATTCTTTGCTTCTGCGGCTTTTTGAAACTTTTGGATTATCTATTGACTTTTGGGTTTGTTACTTTTTTTTTTTTTTTTTTTTTGGTACCAGGGATTGAACCCAGGGTCACTTAACCACTCAGTCACGTCCCCAGCTCTTTTTTTTTATATTTTATTAGAGACAGGGTCTCGCTGAGTTGTGTAAGGCCTTACCAAATTGCTGAGGCTAGCTTTTTTTTTTTTTTTTATTGGTTGTTCAAAACATTACAAAGCTCTTGACATATCATATTTCATACATTAGATTCAAGTGGGTTATGAACTCCCATTTTTACCCCAAATACAGATTGCAGAATCACATCGGTTACACATCCACATTTTTACATAATGCTGAGGCTAGCTTTGAATCCACTTCCTCCTGCCTTAACCTTCCCAGTTGCTGGGATTATAGGTGTGTGCCATCATACCTGGTTTATCTATTGACTTTCTACAGTAGAAAATATAAGTTCTCACCATTCCTGTGCCCCTATGCTGACATTGCCCCTCTTCTCAAAATGCTTATTAATTTTGGTGAAATTACTAGGATTGTGTAACTATTTTTCATAGTTACATTTATCACATGGTTTTCATAAACATAATTCTACTTATTTATTTTTTCTTGTGAGACTCTTCAAGTGTTTGCAGCAAAACTTTTTTTTTTTTTTTTTCCTTCTTCTGGGGATGGAACCTAGGTCCTTGTACATGCTAAGCAAGTATTCTACTGCTAAGCTACACCCTAGCCCCAAACAAAGCTCCCCACTGCCCTTTTTAAAAAAAATTTTGTAGTGCTGGGGATCAAATCCAGGGCCTTGATTGTGTTAGGCAAGAGCTCCACCACTGCGCTATCTCCCCATCCTGAAAAGCTTTTCTTAAATTTAGGATCTTTATTAAGCTTAATTTCTAGTAGTAAAACTACCAAGACATGAGAATAAATTTATTTTACCCTTTAATTGAAGAAAGTCATACATTCATTGATCTTAGATGTACTGCTCAGTGAATTTTTAGGTATGTACCACTTGCCAGATCCAATCAAGATGTAAATAAAATGTTTCCAACACTAAGAAAATTCTTCATTGATGGGGCTAGGGATGTAGCTCAGTGGTAGAACACTTCCTAGCATGTATGAGGCCCTGGGATCAATCCTAAATACCACAAAAAACAACAGCCAGGTGCAGTAGGGCTTATCTGTAATCCCAGTGGCTTGGGAAGCTAAGGCAGGAGGAGCTCGAGTTCAAAGCCAGCCTTAGCAACTTGGTGAGGCCCTATACAACTTGGTGAGACCCTGTCTCAAAATCAAAAATAAAAAGGGCTGGGGATGTGGCTCAGGGATTGAGCACCTCTGGGTTCAATTCCTAGTATAAAAACAGCAACAACAACAACAAAACAGTATTCCTAATGTCTCTTCTCAGCAGTACCTTACCACCACTACCCTTACTCCTTCTCCACCGCCATCCCTACTCTGGCAAGATAACCACTTTTCTGATTTGTGTCACTATCAATCCATCAATTTATTTTGCCTGAATTAGAATGAAGTGTTTTTGTTGTTGTTGTGGTTTTGAGAAAGGGTTTTACAATGTTGCCCAGGCTTGTCTCAAATCTCAAATTCTTGGGCTCAAGCGATCCTCCTGCTCCAGGCTCCTAAAGAGCAGGAGTACAGGTGCATGCCACCATGCTTGGCAGGAATGAACATTTTGAGGGTTTTTCCCCACTGCCTGAGTATCACTTTGGGAGACATGACTTTCTTTTGTTTTATACCATGGATTGAACTGAGGGACACTTAACCACTGAGCCACATCCCCAGCCCTTTTTTATTTTATTTTTTAAATTTGAGACAGGGTCTCACCAAGTTGTATAGGCCCTTGTAAAATTGCTGAGACTGGCTTTGAACTTATGATCCTCCTGGCTCAGTCTCTTGAGTTGCTGGGATTATAGGTGTGCACTACTGTGCCTAGTGAGACATGACCTCTTGACTGTTTCCTTCCAAGGCTACAGTCTATACCCATTCCTGTTTCTGGCCTAACTTCTTTAGAGTAAGAGACAACTGCTTACTGCCTAGGCTGTACAGGCATAAACAGAGTAGGGATGGAGGGAAGCCTAGGGTGGGAAGATCTCCTGGGGAGTGGACTTCAACAGATTACTTGTTTGACCAGGCACAGCCCCAGCCCCAGCCCCAGCCTCAGCCTCAGCCCCAACCTCAACCTCAGTCTCAGCCACCATCATCCAACAAGCGTCCCAGCAACAGCACACCCCCCCCAACGCAGCTCAGCAAAATCAAGTACTCAGGGGGACCCCAGATTGTCAAGAAGGAGCGACGGCAAAGCTCCTCCCGCTTCAACCTCAGCAAGAACCGGGAGCTGCAGAAGCTTCCTGCCCTGAAAGGTACTTGCAGCTAGTCAGAATGGTTATCATGCACTGGGCATTGGCAGAATGGAAGTTTTAGGGTATCTTGGGCAGAAGAGAATTCAAGAGAATGTGAGGGGGACTTTCATTGGGGTGGAGGTCCAGGGAACAGGATGGTAACTGTGGGAAAGGGGAAAGCTCTGTAAGGCCAGCAGGTCGGGCATGAGGGATGAGGGATGGGGGAGGAGAAGCTAACTGCTGGGGCCCCTTCCACAGACTCACCAACCCAGGAGCGGGAGGAGCTGTTTATACAGAAGCTACGCCAGTGCTGCGTCCTCTTTGACTTTGTGTCAGACCCACTCAGTGACCTCAAATTTAAGGAGGTGAAGCGGGCAGGACTCAATGAGATGGTGGAGTACATCACCCACAGCCGTGATGTTGTCACTGAGGCCATCTACCCTGAGGCTGTAACCATGGTGGGCATGGGGAAAGAACACAAGGGCTAGGGGTGGGGGCCCTGGAGAAGCCTGCACGGTGCTCTAAGCTGGGCCTACCCCTCAGTTTTCAGTGAACCTCTTCCGGACACTGCCACCTTCATCGAATCCCACAGGGGCTGAATTCGATCCAGAGGAAGATGAGCCTACCTTGGAAGCTGCCTGGCCTCATCTTCAGGTACCAGGGCAAGGGAGCATGCTGTCTCTGGCTGCAAGGAACAGGGTATCTTTTATTCCTTGGGGAGTTCCTCAGTGGATGTTTCTTTTCCTCTACAGCTTGTATATGAGTTTTTCTTACGTTTCCTTGAGTCTCCTGATTTCCAGCCGAATATAGCCAAGAAGTATATTGACCAGAAGTTTGTCCTTGCTGTGAGTCCCTGAGGTTCCTGCCTTCCCCCTCTATCCATTCCATAAGCTGTAGCCCCATGCCTCCCCTCACCTCTGTCCCAGATGCTCTTTCCCATTATGACTATTATACTGGAATTTCAGCTGGGTTTAGTTTAAGGAGACCATGGGGGGTTAAAAAAGCTCAGTGCCCTTAGGAAGCTTTTAGCAAAATGGAAAAAAAAAAGCAACACAGTACTTCTCAATGGGATATATATATATATATATATATATACATACATACATACATACATACATATATATACACACACACACACACACACACACATATACATGCATGGCCAGATACCACTTGGAGTAGATCAGTAGACTAGAATTACTCTGCTTTCCAGACACTTGTCCTTATTCCCCTTTCTCCAGAAAACCTGGAAGCTTCCCCTGGCTAAGACCCTGTCACCTAGCCCTAGCCTTCCCTGGCTGCCGCCTCACTTGCTGCCTTTCCTCCCTCCTGCTTCCAGCTCCTGGACCTATTTGACAGTGAGGATCCTCGAGAGCGGGACTTTCTCAAGACCATTTTGCATCGTATCTATGGCAAGTTTTTGGGGCTCCGGGCTTATATCCGTAGGCAGATCAACCACATCTTCTATAGGTGAGTTCATGAGCCCAGACTTAGGATCAAAGCAAGCCTTTGCTAGGGAGGAGAGGGGGAGCAGCGAGATAATGGAGACTCTGCAGAATGCAGGAGGGACATCAGGGTTAGTGTCAAGAGAGCCCATTTTCTTCCTCTCAGGTTCATCTATGAGACAGAGCATCACAATGGGATTGCTGAACTCCTGGAGATCTTGGGCAGGTGAGAGGTGGAGTAGAGGAACATAGATACCTGAAAAAGGTTGGGAGGACTGGTGCATTGAACTTGGATCTAGCTATTTGGTCCTAAAAAACCTCCATTAACTCCTAGTATCATCAATGGCTTTGCCCTACCCCTTAAGGAAGAGCATAAGATGTTTCTCATCCGTGTCCTGCTTCCGCTTCACAAAGTCAAGTCCCTGAGTGTATACCACCCTCAGGTGAGGTGCCTTCCTCCTGATGATCCCCAACTTGGGCAGGAAAGACAAGGAGGGGAGGGAAGGGAAGGTATTTCTGCTGGGATAGTTATGGCACAGGGAATGGGTGGGATAAATCCTTTATATTTCCCCTTCCATTTTGGGATCTTGTTTTTGTCATTGAATTGTGAGACCGTCTGGCCCTAATTTCACCTCCTTTCTACCTCAACCTTTTGCAGTTGGCTTACTGTGTGGTACAATTCCTGGAGAAGGAGAGCAGTCTGACTGAGCCGGTAATTCCCCTTCTGAGCCCAAGTCAACCTTTTATTGTCATCAGCATTGCTTACCAATTTATAATTGAGCAATGCCGTAAGTAGGTGCTCAGGAGGGCTGTGGCCTGATAGGTGACATGGTTTCCTCCCTGAATGAGAAATGAAATCTATATACACTTAGGAAGCAGATCCAAGCCAAAGAAACATGAGCCGTTAGCTGAGGTTACCCAAACTCTGCCCACAAGGCTAAGGGTGGGGAAGAGAGGCAGGAAAGCTTCCCAGAAAACCAGACAGTATTAAGAATTTTATCCTTACGTCTTCTTCTCACAACAGGTGATTGTGGGACTTCTTAAGTTTTGGCCCAAGACTCACAGCCCCAAGGAGGTGATGTTCCTGAATGAACTAGAGGAGATTCTGGATGTCATTGAACCCTCAGAATTTAGCAAAGTGATGGAACCACTCTTCCGTCAGCTTGCCAAGTGTGTCTCCAGCCCCCATTTCCAGGTGAAGCCAAACTCAGCATATCCAAGGCTCCCAGGAATTTAGCAGATCTTGAGTAAGGCAGGTAGATAGTGCCTCCATTGAGTCCCACCTCTCTCCACCAGGTGGCAGAGCGTGCTCTCTATTACTGGAATAATGAATACATCATGAGCCTGATAAGTGACAATGCTGCCAGAGTCCTCCCCATCATGTTCCCTGCACTGTACAGGAACTCCAAGAGCCACTGGAACAAGTATGGGGCTGGGCTGGGGCTGGGTGTGGGGATCTGGTTTTGGAACCTTTGAAGGTGTGAATCTCACCTGATCACTCAGCAAGTGGGGCTGATGCCCACTGTTTATTGGTAGATCCTTGAGGGACTGACTAGAGAGAAAAGATGCCTGTATGAGAGATCTCTGGGATATCAAATAGCAGAGCATTGGCCTGTACATTGCTCTTTGGGGTCAGCTATTCCACAGGTATGTTACAGCTTTGAAGACACAATTCTATGCTGGGAGAAGCTGATGTGATCCATTTAGAGAGCATGCATAGAATCTAAGAGTTGTTTTAAAAAAAAAAAAAAGCTTCTTGCTGAGAGCAAACATATAGTATGGTACACTCAGTCCATTGTGTTGCTGGGAGGCCATTAGTGTGGATTAGAGTCGGAAGTGGTATAAAGAAGGAAGACTTTTGGAGTATGGGATAGGGGAAGTATAGACAGGTGGATCAGTATTTGCAAAGATCATGAAATGCTAGTCTTAAGTCACACAATTTGGCTAGAACTATCTGCTTATAAAGGTTTGGGAAATGGGGGTAGTAAATGAAAAAGCTGTTGGTAGAGACACCTCCTATAAACAAGTAAACATGGGGCCCAGGCATTAAGGGTAGGCTCTGGCCTGCATGTGATCTTTCTTCTGGGTGGCAGGACAATCCATGGACTGATCTACAATGCCCTGAAGCTGTTTATGGAAATGAATCAGAAGCTCTTTGATGATTGCACACAACAGTACAAGGCAGAGAAACAGAAGTGAGTATTTCTCTCCCTGGAAGACTTTTTTTTTTCTTTAAATATTGTTTTATTTTATTTTTAAATATTTATTTTTAGGTGTAGATGGACACAACATAATGCCTTTATTTTTATGTGGTGCTGAGGATCGAACCCGGATCCTGCCCGTGCTAGGCGAGCGCTCTATCGCTGAGCCACAATCCCAGCCCTCCCTGGAAGACTTTCATTTTTTACTTCCAGCACACTTTCGTTCTCTCATTCCTACTTTTGCTCCCTCAGGGGCCGGTTCCGAATGAAGGAAAGAGAAGAGATGTGGCAAAAGATTGAGGAGCTGGCCCGGCTTAATCCTCAGGTGAGATTTTTATGCCACTGCCCTGAACTCAGGGTCCCATCTGGAACTAGGGGTTAGGGATTTTTGGTGGAAGAATATGAGACACACAGTCCCACAAACCTCTGAAGTGGCTCTCAACTCTTCATCCACATCTCCTCCCTCAGTATCCCATGTTCCGTGCTCCTCCACCTCTGCCTCCTGTGTACTCCATGGAGACAGAAACCCCTACAGCAGAGGACATCCAGCTTCTGAAGAGGACGGTGGAGACAGAGGCTGTGCAGGTGGGAGGGCACCAGGGGTAAGGACTGGGGAGGTGGAGTAGAAATTAACAGGTCTGGAAGGGAAAGAAGAGCAACAGAACCTAAGAGAAGGAAATACAATTCCTTGGGAATTGATCATCATTCCTTGTCTTCTCCCTATCCACTTGTAGATGCTGAAGGACATCAAGAAGGAAAAAGTGCTGCTTCGGAGGAAGTCAGAGTTGCCCCAGGACGTCTACACCATCAAGGCACTGGAGGCCCATAAGCGGGCAGAAGAGTTCCTAACTGCCAGCCAAGAGGCTCTCTGACCCCCTCACCTTCCCACAGGGTCACAGCCCACTCAGCCCTGGGACGCTGCCCCAGCCCTCCACCCTCTGCTCCCTACTGGCTGACTTGGGGAAAGGCAGCACCTCTCTAGCTAGCGACTCTAGAGGATGGAGGCACTTGAAGCAGGGACACCCAGTGGTCTCTCTTCTCCCCAAAGCGTGTTCATGCCTCCCTGTGGCTAGTACAGACAGGCTGAGCATCAAGATGCTCAGTGCAAAGAGAACCTGGGGATGCCTGTCCCCCTTCTGCTCCTAACCCACAGCTATATGAGGTTGCTGAGAAATACACACAGGAATACATATGCTCCTCTCCTCTCCCCTTCATCCTCACCTGAATTCTAGGTGTCTCTTCCTCTCCCCTGACTGCAGAGGCATATAGGAAGGAGCAGGAGGTTATTCTCACCAAAGTTATGTCAAGCTCCACTGGCCCCTGGAGTGAGTAGCTGGAGGGGAGTCAAACTCCAGCAGCACAAATAAGCCCCCAGCCCTAGCAGTGTGCAGGCCGACAGGGTTTTATTATTTCCTTTTATTCCCTGCCTGTTCAAGAGAACATGGAGATCCTAAAGGAGAAAAGTACTGGCTGTGGACAACAGATGATGAATATAGAGCCCAGATGGACCAAGCAGGGGAGGGTGTAAATAATCACCCCTACCCTACACCCCCTCTCTGGTGAGCAGCAGCCCTGGGATCACAAACATGGAAGGGACCACCCTGTGGCTGACTGCTTTCCTGTGCTGTTGGTTCCCAAAGTTGAAAGAAGAAAGCAGGGAGCAGTGCCCCAAGCATAGCTCCCCCCAATACCTATTTATTTCCTTGTTTGTGCTGATGCTGGGCAGGCCCTAACTGGTCCCTTTTGGAGAGGAAAGGGGCTGGGAGGGCTGGACCCAGGTTCCAGGAATACAGGCAGTGTGGCTTTTGGCTGTGTACATAGGGTGCTTTATTCTCCACAGAATGATACATGTTAAGGTGGGTTGGGCTTGGGCCAATGTCCCCATATGTACAGAACTGAATAAAGTGGGTCTCTGAGCAGAAGTCTGATTTGCCTTGATGTGAAAGGGTGATGGGTAAGATATTACAACCAGAGGATGTATTCAGTCCTGTGCTAGTTCTGGCCTGGAATGTAGAAAGATGAGGCAGTTCTTACTATGGTCACTTCCAAGCAGGAGATGCCTGCCGGGCTTGAAGGGCTTTCTGTACCACATCTTCCCACTGGGCATCTGATATCTCCCGAGCCCAGGCAGGAACTCCTGGTGCAGGAAGGCTTACTCCAGCCATTGTTCTTTTCACCAGCTCTACATGTTCTGAAATCACAGCCAGAGGCTGGTTAGGAGATAGAAACAATGGGCCCAGCTCCTCTTCCCATTTCTTGAATCAACCCAGAGCCCTTAACTGGTGGGGTCACCAGATCCATCTTATTTCTAAGCAACCCTGCTCATCCCCCAGTCTAGCAGAATAATGTTTCACCTGGATTCTGAAGTCAGCAAAATCCTAGCTTACAAACTAGGAATAAATTATTCCCCTGTAATTTCCCTTTCTTGGTTCAAGCCAGTCTATTATTCCCTAATGAAAGAATGATCCTTTTACCTGGGTCCATGGGAATAGAACTGTGGCTGCTCAATGCAGTAGCTCCCTCCTCATCTTCATCCTCACTCTCTAATGGTGGGTCTGGCAAATGAAGCCCCAGGGCCTGTGGAACCAGAGAGACAGGTAGGGTCCTGCTTTAATTTTCAGGAGCTCAGTTTTATTTGTTTTTTTAACAATTCCCTCCACTATACCTGGATCCGATCCTGGATGTCAGCAACTACATCTTCTCCATCCCCCACTGGTGCGAGCTCCACCTCCTCTTGTTCAGGATCTTGGTTTAGGGGCTGGTAGGAGTAGCCAGCCGGGCCTGCCCCTGTTTCCTCCTGCTCTTCTTCAGGCTCCTCACTGCTCCAATCCCCAGTGCCTTCTGTAGGGCCCTGATGTGGCCCCAGTTCTTCAGTCTGATTGGGGAAGATACGCTCAGGGCCCATGGTGTCTCCCCCTAGAACTACTGCGGCCATCCGGGCAGGGGCTGCAAGAACAGGGAGGCAGGAGGATAGGGATTGGATGAAACTAGGAGCGCCTTCATCTTATTTTCCAGCTTCTCACAGTCTCCTTGTTTCCATCAAACCAGCTTCACTCCCCAAGTTTCCTGCATCCTTCTCCCCTACTCGCATCCTTCTCCCCTACTCCTTCAGTCTCTCGTTGCTCCCCCTTTTAAGTCCGGGCTCTTTTCTAGGACCAGGCCCCACCCGCCTCTCTCTCCCAGTCTCTAAATAAACAGCCCAACTAGAGACCCTACCAGCTTTCCAGAACCCCGGCTTCCCCACCACGCCCCTCCCGGACTAAAGAACCCCAGGTCGCACGTCTCCCCAGGACAGAGCATACCCTCCCCCTCCTCCTTTCTCCTAAGGGTTCCCCTCTAAACCGTCTAACAAAACCCCTTCAGGCTCCCGGGGCGCCCCTCAAAAGGTCCCAGTTGCGGCGTCCCCACCCGCCCCACCGATTCTCAGCGCCGGTGTTTCCGCGCGCCTCACCCTCTCAGAGCCCACCGTCCGACCCGCACCTTCACTTCCGGTGGGGCAGGACGTGCCGGGGCTCCCAGTCCTCCAGCCCCGCCCCGTGCTCTGGACTGACGCGAGCGAGGACGAAGAGTCCGCCCCTAGCCCCGCCTCCGCCATCCCCTGCCCGGACAACAAAGGACTACATTACCCAGTGAACCCCACGGCCTTGACACATATGTGCACATGCGCATAATCTCTCCGTAGGCTCCTGCCCCTACGGCCCTCAGGAAACCTGTGGACTACAAGTCCCGGAAGGCGTCGGGACGTAACTCAGACTGCACGTGCGCGCCCCGCTGCCCGCCGGAAGGACGGAGCCTGGCTGTGTTTATCTCGTTGGGGACTTAGGCGTCGGTTGGCGCGCAACTGGTTCTAGGCTTCTGGCAGCGCGAGGACCCGCGGCCCCGCCCCGGCCCGGCCTGGCAGGTAGCCTGGGATGGGTTGAGGGGCAAGGAAGAATTAGGGGGGCTGGCGACGCCTCTGCTAAGGGCTGGAGTCGTGGGGGAGGGGCCTGAATGATGAGGTGGGGGTGGGGAGGGAACTAGGGGGATGATGGGAAAGGAGAGTGTTAATGGGGAAAGGACTGGAGGAGGGTGGTGGTTGGAAAGTGGGAGAGACCTGGTGGCTAAAGGAGACATTGAAGGAAATTGGGAGGAAGACGGGTTAAAAGGAAGCGAGGAAGTTGAGCATAATGAAAGGAGGGGGTGTCTTGCGTTGTGGGGGAGGGGAGTCCGAGTAGGGTGGAAGAAAACAGAGTCATTCAGAGGAATATCTGTGGCCGAAAGGAGACAATCAGTGTTAGTTTTTCTTCCTTTCGTAGAGGTAGAAAAATGGTGGAGGGCTCTTGGGGTGTTCTTGTAGTGGTGGGAGAAGAAAATGAGAAAACTGCAAAGCTCTCAGAAGAAGGGCCACAAATGGGGCGTGGGTCTTGCAAGAAACCAGGGAAAGGGATCGATATACATTAAGGAAATGGAAGGAGCTTGAAAATGACATAGTGATGGAGGATCGGGGAGACCCAAAGATAAGAAGAGCCTCTTAGACCTTCTGGCTTGGTCTCGCTTTGAGTTGTCTTTGTAGAGGAGAAGCTAAGATTCTCTCTCCAACCCTTTGGCTGGAATTGCTTGTTTATTCTGTGTGCATTCTTAAACTTTACCTGGACTTTTTTGAAGGGAGAGTAGAGACTGTGAGGGAAGATGAAATACTTGCATTCCTAAACCCTTCAACCTCCTAACTCCACAAACCCAGATCCAAGATATTTTGGATTGTGAGTTGGAGTAACCGAAGTGAGAGTAGCTTGGCTGTGGCTATTTCAGGTTTTGCGGGATGGCTATTTAAAGCATGGGATGTGGGGTTGGGGGAGGCTGGGTGGGTGGGACTGGAAAGCCAACTGAAAGCCATGTCTCTTTCCTGCAAGGGGTTTCTCCCTTACTTGAGTTTTGTTGTTGTTTGTTTGTGTCTTCTTCTTTCTTCTTCTTCTTTTTTTTTTTTTTTTGTGTGTGTGTGTGTGTCTGAGTTTCTTCCTGGTTCTTCTCTCTGCCAAGGCTTTTTGAACTGGGAGCAGATGATCCACCAAACCCAGCAGGTGTCTGCCTGCAAAGGCATTACCAGTTGCAAGAGGATTTGCTTGAAAGAGCCCTCAAATGTACCCATTATCACTAGCTTGGCAGGTTACCTTTAAGAGACCATGACCTCTTGTGCTGAGAAAAGACTGAGGTCTTTCTCTTGTTCTGCTCAAAAGCATTTTTGCTTCCCATCCCCTTTCCAGTGCACACTGCCAGCCCTGTACCCCTTTCAGGGACCCCACGTAGAGGAAGAGCTGCTGGAAATGGCTTTGTTCTCTACTATAATAGCAGGGTTGGGGAAGTGGCAGAAAAAGAAAACTCCTCTTCCCTGTCCCCAAACACCAGCACACACATAACTTTCTGGCTTAAGTTTATAGTCCTGGCAGCATACCAGGCACAGCTGTCAAAGGAACTCCTCGTGCCTGTGGGCACCCTGGGTGACCCCAGTGACAGTGGCTCAGCTTGAAAAGGACTTGCTGTAAGGGGATAATCAACCATGGTAACATGGAGTTCTCTGTCCTGGGTAGGGGCACTGTTACACTCAAAGCCTAAAAGCTTTTTTTGCTTTAAAGCACCCTTGCCAGTTTCAATGGGCTATCTGGAGCTGGCTGGGCTATTAATAGCTATGAGTATTTTGGGATCCCTTTCCCCACCTTTAAGAGCATAGAGATTCTTAGAGAGGTGGCAGTAAGCAGAGCCAGAGTCAAGAGAACACACCGAGCCCAGGAAGGGGGCTTAGAGCTTGTGCCAAGCCAAGAACAGGGTAAAGTCTGTATGAATAGGGGCAACCATGATCACCAGATTCTGAACTGGCATTAGTATAAGGTGGCCCCACCCTTTGCAGTGGGAGAACACAGAGCCAGGGCTAGCTCCTTGACCTCAGCAGCCGTTCTGGAACAAGGCCAGCTACCTGAGCTGTGACTACTGTTCCTGCAGAGGGGTGGTGTGGGAGGGCCACCAGGGTGACACTTGGAGGCAGGGGCTGGTCCTGGGCAGTCACGAAGAGCCAGGCAGAAGCCTTGCCTGAGGAGCCTGTGGCCCTGACTTGTGTGCAGGTAGCAGAGGCAGCAGGCCGTGCCGGGGGGGCATGTTGCTGTAACCAGTGACCCAGGGGATGTTACGGTGGACAGTGCATCTGGAGGGCGGGCCACGCAGGGTGAACCATGCTGCAGTGGCTGTTGGGCATCGGGTATACTCCTTCGGGGGTTACTGCTCTGGTGAAGACTACGAGACACTGCGTCAGATAGATGTGCACATTTTCAATGCAGGTAAGCCAAAGCCAGCACTGTCCCTAGGTGCCCATATCAGGGAGGGGAAAAGGTGACTGGATGAGGTTTGGTGGTGGTCCCTGTGCCCAAAGAGATTGGGGATAAATGTCTGGTTTGAGAAAAATTGGACGTCCTGGAGGGAGGGACAACAGGCTGAGCAGAGCTGTGCCCACAGTGTCCTTGCGTTGGACAAAGCTGCCTCCAGTGAGGCCTGCCATCCGTGGGCAAGCTCCTGTGGTACCTTACATGCGGTATGGACACTCAACCGTTCTCATCGATGACACAGTCTTCCTTTGGGGTGGGCGGAATGACACCGAAGGGGCCTGCAACGTACTCTATGCCTTTGATGTCAGTGAGTATGGGTCTCAAAGAGAAGCTGTGTTCTGCCAAATGGTGCCTTAGGGGCGTGGGAAAGGTATGGTTGGGGGTACTGGGTAGTAGGGCACCCCTGAGTTTAGGAGGGAGTGTCAGAGATTGCTGACCTTTGTCATTCTCTCACCTCCTTCAGATACTCACAAATGGTCCACACCCCGAGTGTCAGGAACGGTTCCTGGTGCCCGGGATGGACATTCAGCTTGTGTCCTGGGCAAGATCATGTATATTTTTGGGGGCTACGAGCAGTTGGTAAGTCTGGGAGGAAGCTAGGGGGTTAGTGTGGAAATGAGAAAGAGGAAGGGGGATTTAGCATGGTAGAATTGGAGGCTTTTTTGGCTTGTTAGCAAGTTTTGAGGGAAGGAGTAGAAAGTCAGAGAGTGACCACTGGCCCTCTCTGTTCTTTCCTTTCTCTTCCATCTCAGGCGGACTGCTTTTCCAATGACATTCATAAACTGGATACCAGCACCATGACATGGACCCTTGTTTGTACAAAGGTCAGCATTTCTTTCCCCTGGATCCCCCCCTTCATAGAAATCATAGAAAACTCAAATTGGACAGATCTCTTTTCAGTGTCTGTGCTGAAGTTCTCCCCCATCTCTCTGCCACCTGCTCAGGGCAATCCTGCACGCTGGAGGGACTTCCACTCAGCCACAATGCTGGGCAATCACATGTATGTCTTTGGAGGCCGTGCTGACCGCTTTGGGCCATTCCATTCTAACAATGAGATTTACTGCAACCGTATTCGCGTCTTTGACACCAGAACTGAGGCCTGGCTGGACTGCCCACCCACTCCAGTGCTGCCTGAGGGACGCCGGAGCCACTCAGCCTGTGAGTGTGTTACTTGCTTGTGGAGTCCCCTATCAGATCTCACACTCTTAACATTTTGCTGTTTTTCCAGTTGGCTACAATGGAGAGCTGTACATCTTTGGTGGCTATAATGCAAGGCTGAACCGGCACTTCCATGATCTCTGGAAGTTTAACCCTGGTAAAAAGCACTGCCTTTAGGGGAGGCACAAGGAGTAATTGAGGTGGGAGGAAAAGAAAAATAATCCTGAGTAGGTGAGGGGCTGGAGGGGTGAAGATATTTGGACAAGACAGGTACTGAATTTATACATTAACTTCTCTTTTAGTATCTTTTACCTGGAAAAAAATTGAACCAAAGGGGAAGGGGCCATGTCCCCGCCGGCGCCAGTGCTGCTGCATTGTTGGTGACAAGATTGTCCTCTTTGGGGGTACCAGGTTAGGAGGAGAGGGGAAGGCTTAGGAATGGCCCTAAGTCTGTGACTAACAGTGGGAGGTATTTGAGCAAGAGGGTCTTGTGGGTTGTGTTTCCTCTGACCTTCATTTCTCTTGATCCCTTTAGCCCGTCTCCCGAGGAAGGCCTGGGAGATGAATTTGACCTCATAGATCACTCTGATTTACACATTTTGGACTTTAGTAAGTTATTTCTGAACTGCTCCTGCCATCAGGGTCCCTGTCTTTGGGTGGTAGTGTCCAGGACTGCAATTTTTCTCAGCTTTGACCATTTCCCTACCCCAACTCCTTCTTTAAAGGCCCTAGTCTGAAGACTCTGTGCAAACTCGCGGTGATTCAGTATAATCTGGACCAGTCCTGTTTGCCCCATGACATCAGGTACAGCAAGTGGTTACAAAGGAGGGATTGGTTGAGGGTGAATGTACAGCACAGGTGTGACCTGATTAGTTTCAGTATGGAAGAGACTTTTTTTTAGGTTGTGCTAGGGACTTAGTGTTCATATGAGGGATAGGTGGAAGGAGGCGAAGGTGTACAGTCAGTCACCTGTCAGGTGGGTCAGTTATGTAGGGAAAAGAAAAATGCAGCTGGGTGCAGTGAGTGGCACATGCCTATGATCTCAGGTACTCAGGGACTAAAACAAAAGGATTGCCACATTTGAGGTCAGCCTGGGCAGGAGGCCCTGGGTTCAGTTTCCGGTTTTGCCCCCTCCCCCTAGTCTAGTTTTTTGAACCACACTCAGAAGCATTGCTTCCTGATACCTGAGCTTATATAGTTTTTGTTAACATGCTGAGAACAGCTATTAAGTCTTAGACCCTGCATGCAAAGTAAAGGCAAGTTTAGAAGCCTCTAACCTTAGTTTCAGAATTAAGGGAACTCCTGGCTTCTTGCCTTTGAATTCCATTCTTAGTATCAGATTAAGCACCAAGTTACTTTGTGTATCATTTTGCCCTTCTGGTTTATTCTGAACCACTATCCTTTATGTCAGTTCACTTTAATTCTTACTTGTTGAGGGTCTTTGTGTTCAGAATTTGGTGACACTTGTCTGAACTGATGGATCCCAGACTGGCTAAAGATTGATACATGTACCTAACACCAAATAGATTGTTCATTGTGTTGGCCTAGTAGCTACTTGGTAAATCTTTGTAGAATGAAAAAATTGTAGTAGAGAAATTTAATTTTAATATGGTGGGATGGATGGAGAAGGCCTCAGGAAGAATAGGAGACCCTACTCTGGGCCTTAAAAGGATGGAAGTTGACAGCAAAAGTAGATGTTACTGGTGGGGTTGAGGTAAACAGGCTGCCAGGTTAAATCTGACCAGAGCAGGAAAAGTAGGTTGGGATGTTTATTGAGATGAACACACAGATCCCAGGTGTTTGGACTCAGGAATGAAAATATATACATACATGTAAATATGCATATATAAACATAAACAGGAAATCCATAGAGCTTAGAGGTGGAGTAGGTGGAATTGGATTTGCTCCTGGGTGGGGTGTGATGATTAAACCTCACTTGGTTGTAAGGAAGAGGTGGCTGTAGGGAATTGAGCTTTATTAGCTTGGAGGGACTTGTGTGTTCATAGCTTTGGGTGAGGAATTCTAGGTGGGGGGGCTCCCTCTTCTGTCCTTTCTTGCCTTCCAGGTGGGAGCTGAATGCCATGACCACCAACAGCAATATCAGTCGTCCCATCGTCTCCTCCCATGGGTAGGAGGAAGTTTCTGCCTTCTGCCGCCTTCCCTCCTGAGCCTGCTGTTGTCTTCACTGCCCCTTCCCATCTCGCCTGCCTGCCCCTTTGGACCCTGGACTCAGTATACCTCCATGTGGAGTTGTTGGACTAGAGGTGTTTTGTGCTGTGAATTCAGTGGGGGAGCTCTAATGGGGAGGGCCAGTTCCCTGCCCCCCCTTGGGCCAAGGGCCCCTTCCCCTTGGTGCTCTGTTCCTGTCCACCTCCCTCCGACTGCTCCTGGGCCTCTGCCCTGCCCCAGGCCAGCCAGGTAGCTAGGCTCTGCTGGGAAGAGAAGGGAATGGGGAGAAGGAGAAGCAAGCAGTGTGTGAGCCTCAGGAGCTTCCCTCTCCCTCCATGCCCAACCCCTTCCCCGTGCTTGAGCCTTGAGCATTGACTGGGAACTGAGAGGAATTGCAGCGGTTGGCTTGAAACCTCCTTCTCCCCGACGTGGGGAGACGGGGACCAGCAGATAATCCCACTCTTCCCTGAGCTGCCGCTGTACCCTGAATGTCAGCCAGCTCGGATTTTATAAAAATGAATTAAAACCTCCCAACGTGTGGCGTGTTTTTATGAAATACCGTGGAGATGGCAGTTGTTTGCCTGATGGCAGTTGTTTGCCTGTGGGACAGGGTGCTGCGGGAAGGTCTGTCAACCGAGAGTATCAGGAAATGCCACCAAGGCCTGGCCCCAGGGCCTCAGGCAGAAAGTTGCGACGTTCTCTGCGGAGCGGACGCCTTTGGGCTCTACTCCAGACCGTCGGTGGCGCTGCCTGTTTTCTGCACTCTCTAGTTGAAACCCAGCTTTCATGTTGCCGGAAGAGGCGGGGTGGGAGCCGCCGCGAGCGGAAGCAGCGCCATTTTTCCTCGGAACGCAGCGAGAGCGATGCCGGGAACCTGTCCGCGCGCGGTCCCCGCGGTCCGGCATCCGCGTGGGTCTCCGGAGGGCGGGGACGTGGAGCTCGGAGCCGTGGCCCGTGACCTGTCGAGCGGTGAGGGCGCGGGGTTGGGTGCAAACGGGAGGCTGCCGCGGCCTGGCGGGGGCTTCGAACCCGCAGAAACTGTTCGGTAAACTGGGAAATTTCAGAGACAGCGCCCGCCGCGCTGTGGAAGGTCGGAGGGTGGGTGCTTCTGGGCTTAGAACATTCTGAGCGGTTTTCTCAAGGAGAAAACACGTTCAGTACCACGGAGCTAGGAAAGGTCTCCATTTTTCTGGGGAAGACTTAGTCAGATTGCGCGTTTAGTAAGCATCCACTTTGTGCAGGCAGAGGTAGGGCTGCGGGGGATACTGTAGTGAATTCAGCAAACACTTCTCATGTAGCTTACCTTTCAGAAGGGCAATAAAAAGAAAAGGCAAACAAATTTTACATAAAAGCAATAAATCCCTGAACTGTATACTTTAAAAGGGGGAATTTTAGGGTATGTGGATTGTATATCAGTTTTTTAAACTTAACTTTTTTAGTTGTTGATAGAACTTTATTTATATGTGGTGCTGAGAATTGAACCGAGTCGAGTGCCTCACTCATGCTAGGCAAGCGCTCTACCACTGAGCCATCACCCCAGCCCCCTTGTATATCAGTTTTTTAAAATATTTTTTTAGATGTTGATGAACCTTTGTTTTATTCTTTTTTTTTTTTAAGAGAGAGAGAGAATTTATTTTATTTTATATTTTTAGTTTTCGGCGGACACAAGATCTTTGTTTGTATGTGGTGCTGAGGATCGAACCCCGGCCACAGGCATGCCAGGAGAGCGTGCTACCGATTGAGCCACATCCCCAGCGCCCTTTGTTTTATTCTTTTGTTGCTGTGCTGCGAATTGAACCCAGTGCCTCACACATGTGAGGCAACGGCTCGACAACTGAGCCACAACCCTAGCCCCTTTTAGATCAGTTTTTAAGAAGGGGGTTAAAGGCTGTGGAGAGAAAGCAGGTAGGGGTTGCAACTTAAAGTAAGATAGAGAAAGCCTTCCTGGGAAGGAGATATTTCAGGAAAGGCTTGAAGGAAGTGAGGGAGCAAGTAATACATCTGGGTGAAGCATACCAAGCAGAGGTGGATGGGACCATATTTTACTGCTCAGGAACTGTTGGAGGCCAGTTGGCTGGAGAAGAGTGAAAGATGATTAGGAGAGACATTACAGGATGCCAGGTCGCTTGGGGATTTCAGACCTTCATAAGAAATGACTTTCACTCTGAGTAGGATGGAAGCCATTGGGAAGCTTTGAGTTCAGAAGTGACATGATCTGAAATTTATGTGTGGGAGTGATAAGGTCAATTTTGTTTTGATGCTCCTCAGGCAAAGTGGGGAACATAGCTTTGGAAAGAGAAAGGTTGGAGATTGGGAGTCCAGTTAGGAGGTTAGGGCATAAGAATGAGATGAGTTGAGAAATGCTGAAAGTATGAACCAGGACCGTGGCAGTGGTAACTGAATGAGTGAGGCAGATTGTTGTGGGGTAACTCCATGATGGAATGATTTAAAAAGAGGGTGGAGGGGAGAGACTATCCTTGGTTGATCTCTGATACTACTGCCCCTGGTACTGAGGACTGAACTCGGGGGTACTTTACCACTGAGCTATATCCCTAGTCCTTTTTTGTTTTTTATTTTGAGACAGAATCATTCGAAATTGCTGAGGGTGTGGCTAAGTTGTTGAGGCTAGCCTGGAACATATGATTCTCCTGCTTCAGCCTCCTGAGTCACAGGATTATAGGTGTGCACCATTGCACCTGGCAATCCTATAGCTTTCTTTCTTTCTTTTAAACCTAGGAGTGCTTAAACACTGAGCAGCATCCCCAGCCCCTTTTATTTTGAGACAGGGTCTCGCTAGGTTGCTTAGTGTCTCTCTTACATTGCTGAGCTTGGCTGCAAACTTATGATCCTGCCTCAGCCTCCTGAGTCACTGGGATTACCTCACCCAGCAGCCATATACCTTTGTTAGTAAGATGAGGCTCCAGGTAGCTAAAACATTTGAAGAATTAAGTAGTATTATAGCATCATAATCACAGCCTGTGCTGTATGGGACTTATAAATAATGATTGATCTGATGGGGATGTTGGAAAGGATCTGAGGAATGGGAATGAGATGATGTCTTTTCTACAGAGGGAGATACTAAGCTGAATTGTGTAATCCTCCCCACTTTTGCAGGTATAGCTGACATGTCATTTGAGGAACTGTTGAAATTGCAGAGCCAAGTGGGAACCAAAACATACGAACAATTGGTAGCTGGAAACGGCACTAAGAAGCAATGTTCTAGACCACCTGTCCGAAATGCATGTGTTGCAGATAAGCACAGGTGAGAAGTAAGGCTTACCTTAGGAGTTGGATACCCAGGACCTTGAATAGGGGTCTGCTTGCTTTCCCTCTTTTTTTTTTTTTTAAACAGTACTGGTGTTTGAAACCAGGGGTCCTTTACTACTGAGCTGCATCCCCATCACTTTTTAATTTTTGAAACAGGGTCTCACTAAATTGTTCAGGCTAGACTTGAACTTGGAATCCTCCTGCTTCAGCCTTCCAAGTAGCTTAGATTACAGGTGTGTACTACTATGCCCCGCTAGGTGTCTATTTTCTTGTTGGCAGATGGGAAGCCTTTGACCAAGACTGGAGTCTCCTTGACCCATCCTTGTAATTTCTCCTTAGGCCTCTGGAGATGTCAGCCAAGGTTCGAGTGCCATTTTTACGTCAGGTTGTTCCAGTCAGTAAAAAGGTGAGGAAGAGGCAGGGAGCAGTTTCTCAGTGAAAGGAGACTGAACAGTATTTTATATTCTCTCTACTTTCTCCAAAGGTGGCCCGGGACCCCCGCTTTGATGATCTATCAGGAGAATATAATCCTGAGGTGTTTGACAAAACATATCAATTCTTAAATGACATCCGAGCCAAAGAGAAAGAGGTATAAGCTTGAGATTGGTTCATGAGTATTTTAGGAGATGGGGAACCAGGGCAGAGGTTAGAGAGTAGACAGAGGAAAGCTGGAAGCTTTACTTTTTTTGGGGGAGGGAGAGGGTGGGTACTGAGGGTTGAATTCAGGTACTCGACTATTGAGCCACATCCCCAGCCCTATTTTGTATTTTATTTAGAGACAGGGTCTCACTGAGTTGCTTAGTGCCTTGCTTTTGTTGAGGCTGGTTTTGAACCCATGATCCTCCTGCCTCAGCCTCCAGAGCTGCTGGAATTATAGGCATGTGGCACCAGGCTTGGCAGGAAGCTTTACTTTTTAAAATTAAGATCTTTTAAAATAGACACATAGTAATTGCATGTTTATGGGATACAGTGTGGCATTTCAGTATACATATTCAATGTGTAATGATCAGATGAGGGTAACTGGAATATTTTTCACCCACAACATATAATTTGATGTTGTTGGGAATGTTAAAAATTCTATGGGCTGGGGCTGGGGCTGGGGCTGTTGAGCACTTGCCTAGCATGTATGAGGCACTAGGTTCGACCCTCAGTACCACATTAAAAAAATAAATAAAATAAAATAAAGATATTGTGTTCATCTACAACTAAAAAAAACTTTTTTTTTTTTTTAAATTGTATGAGCTGGTGCTGTGGATATAGCTCAGTTGGTAAGAGTGCTTGCCTTGCATGCACAAGGTCCTGGGTTCAATCCCCTACACACACACACACACACACACACACACACACACCAAAAAAAAATGTATGAGCTGTTTTGAAATGTTCATTTCACTGTTGTCAACCATAGTTATCCTGCTGTGCTGTACAGCTTTGGAAGTCATCTTCCTATCTAACTACACCCCGCCTGCTGCACCGATGGTGGTGGTGGGGTGGGCGGGGTGGGGGGCAGCTCTTTTATTTCGGTAGTTGGGATAGAATCTCAAGGGTGTTCTACCACTGAGCTACATCTCCAGTCCTTTTTTAAAAAAACTATATTCTTTAGTGGTAGTTGGACACAATACCTTTATTTTATTTATTTTTATGTGGTGTTGAGGATCAAACCCAGTGCCTCGAACGTGCTAGGTGAGGGCTCTACTGCTGAGACACAACCCCAGCCCCATCTCCAATCCTTTTTATTTCTATTTTGAGACAGGGTCTTGCTAATTTGCCCAAACTGGCTTCAAATCTGTGATCCTCCTGTCTCAGCCTCCTGAGTAGCTGGGATTACAGGTGTGCACCATTCTGGCCAGTCCAGCTATACCCCTATACCTGTCAAGCATCCTCTCTCTGTCCCTCCCTCCCCTACACCCTTCACAGGCTCTAGTAACTGCTATTCTGTTCTCTACTTCTTTGAGACCAGCTTTAGCTTCCACATATAAGAGAACAAGAAAACATGCAGTTTTTGTCTTTCTGTGCCAAACTTATTTCACTTAACATTGCTTCAGCTTTCAAATTATGAAAAGGATAATAAGGGCTGGGGCTGTAGCTCAGTGGTAGAACTTGGGCTTTATTAGCACCTGTGAGGCTGTGAGATCAATCCCCAGCACCACACATACATAAAGGGAAGATAAAATTCCTGTGTCAAAGTGTAAACTTCTTAGAACAATGCTTGGCACAGACTTTCAATTAACATTTATAAAATACTAACCATCTGGTTAATTTTCCAATATGGAGCTTGTGAAAAAACAGTTGAAGAAGCACCTTTCAGGGGAGGAACATGAGAAACTTCAGCAGCTACTTCAGCGAATGGTGCGTAAATGATATGGCGAGTGGGTGGTGAGTGCAGTTAAAGTTAAAGTTAATGACATCTCATTTCATCTCATCGTTGTTCCTCAGGAACAGCAAGAAATGGCACAGCAGGAAAGAAAGCGGCAGCAGGAGCTTCGCCTGGCCCTGAAGCAGGAGCGGCGGACTCAAGCCCAGCAGGGTCATCGACCATACTTCCTGAAGAAATGTGAGTGGGGCACAACTCTTGCAGGCTGATTACAGGGGTGGGTGTGGAGGCCATTTTGGCAGGGTACTGTGTTGGGGGTCCATGAGCCCCTTTAAAAACGCATGAAGTGTAATTCCAATGATTTTTTTAAAAAATATTTATTTATTTTTAAGTTTTAGGTAGATACAATATCTTTATTTTACATTTATGTGGTGCTGAGGATTGAACCTAGTGCCTCGTGCACGCTAGGCGATCACTCTACCGCTGAGCCACAACCCCCAGCCCCAGTCCCAATGATTTGTGAGGCTGAGGCAGGAGGATTGCAAGTTCAAGGCCAGACAAAGCAATTTAGTGAGACCCTGTCTCAAAAAAATTTTTTTTAAGGGTTAGAGATGCAGCTCAGTGGTTAAGTGGCCATGGGTTAAATCCTCAGGAACAACAATAGCAACAAAAAAGAATGCATGAAGGCTGGATCCCACAATAACTTGGAGGAAAGTGGAATAGTAAGGAAGAGTTATTTATAACCACTCTTGTATCCCTAATTAGATTATGGCAGGATTGATGCTTGTATCCCCTGCATACACACATACACATTTATGCTGGGCAGGGCACATAGAAGGAGCAGGAGTTCACAGTTGGTTCAGTGGAGTAAGATTGGGTCATACAAAAAGTTGCCTTAATCAGGCTGGAGTTATGGCTCAGTGGTAGAGTGCTCGCCTTGCACGTGCGAGACCCTGGGTTGGATCCTCAGCACCCATAAAAATAAATAAGTGAAATAAAGGTGTTGTGTCCAACTACAACTAAAAAATAAAATATTAAACAAACAAATAAATAAAAACGTTGGCTTAAGTTGGGATGTAGCTCAGTAATAGAGTGCTTCTCTAGCATGCTTGAGACCCTGGGTTCAAACCCCAGTACCACACACACACACACACACACACACACACACACACACAAAAGTTGGCTTCCCACACATCAGAGAGCTCCAAACACCTCACATATGCCAGCATGGGACTAGAAATTACTAACCAGGGAAAAGGAAAAGACGGGGGCTTCCTCCTTTGCTCACCAGCTTGCTTTCTCCTTGTAATCTAGCTGAACAGCGTCAGTTGGTCCTAGCTGAGAAGTTCAAGGAGCTGAAGCGCAGCAAGAAGCTGGAGAGTTTCTTGAGTCGAAAGAGGCACCGAAATGCAGGCAAGGACAAGAGACATCTCCCTTTGAGCAGAGAGTATTGAAGAACTGTCATCTGTCTGCACTGCCTAGGGAGACAAGGGTCTGTGGAGACATGGATCTCTGGGCTCATTCTCCTGGTTCTTTGCTGTTCAAGGGCAAGGAAAGATCACATCCAATCTTGAACTCAGAAGATTAGGGCTCTTGGACTCCCCCTAGAACAGGACAAGAAGAATAGCTCAGCCTTCTGCTACGTCACACTGCCTGTATTTGAATTTGGTTCATTATGTCCTTCTGCCTTTCTTCCATCCTAGTCTTAAACCAGTGATTCTGGTACTGAAGAAATGGGACCATGAAGTCTGTGGCAATAGGGCTGGGACTTTATATAGGAATCATTTCATAAACATCTGTTATTTTTCATTATTTTACTGTTTTGTAGAACTCTTTTAGTGGGCCACACTTACAGGGATAAACAACCAACCCTACATCTTCCACAAGTGAAAAGTCAGATCAGACTCTTTTCCTACTTAAATCTGGGTCCTGAAAAGATGACAGTTATTTAAAGGGTCAGCCACTCCCACAGAACTACTTGGTTTTGATTGTAAGAGGAAATAGGAGGTAGGGACATAAAGCTTTGCTGAACTGGGCACAGTGGCACATGCCTGTAATCCCAACAGCTGGGGAGGCTGAGGTTTGAGGATCACAAGTTCAAAGCCAGTATCAGCAGTTTAGTGAGGCACTAAACAACTTAGGAAGAGCCTGTCTCAAAATTAAAAAAAAAAAAGGCAGGGCCAGGGATCTAACTCAGTGGTAAAGTACCTTTGGGTTCAATCCTCAGGACCCAAGGAAAAATGTAGGGTAGGGCTGGGAATGTGTCTTGGTTGTAAAGTATCCCCAGTACCACAAAAGGGAAAATTAAAAAAAGAACCATATCTATTGCTTGAAGTCTCTGAAATGGGAGAAAGATGTCCTGATGATAGAAATGGAAGCTGAAATGCTCCTCTCCCCTGATTGTAAGCCTAGGATCATAGCTACCAGTATAGTTTGCCTTGCCAGGAGAGTGCTACAGGGTCCCTGGTGTCATGTGTGACAATCCTATTTTTTTTTTTAAAGTCAGTGAATGGATTCTGGCTGGTTAAAAGCAGAAAACTATCTAAGTATCAGAACTACTGAGAATGCTAGAGAGAAGATCCAAATTGGGGGAAAGAAGATAGGGATAAAGTCTAGTCATTAAAAATACTCTGGGCTGGGGTTGTGGCTCAGAGGTAGAGTGCTAGCCTAGCATGTGTGAGGCACTGGGTTTGATCCTCAGCACCACATAAAAATAAAATAAAGATACTGTGTCCACCTATAACTAAAAAATAAATATTAAAAAAATACTCTGTAACTCTCTCAGAACCAGAATATTGATGTGGAGGTGCCTCAGTGCCACCAAGATGTACTTTCCACTTTCTCCTGCTTTGTTCTGATTAGCCAGGCCTTGGTCACATGGCTGCAAGGGGGGTGGGCTGGAAAAGCAAGAATTTATTCTTTATCTAGAGTTGTGGGGAGTTTCTCAGATGACTGGTGATCAGAGGACATACATTTCCAAATAAGTACTGGCCACCCCAGGCCTTCAGTCACCCTTCAGCAAGGACCCAGAGAAGATATTGGATTTCATTGAGGGTTTTTTGTTTTGAGTAATAGCTTTATTGAAATGTAATTCACATACCTTAAAATTTATGTGTTTAAGATGAACAGTAGTTTTTAGTATGATTACAAAATTGTGCAACTATTACCACAATGTGAGAATATTTTTGAAACCTCAAAAATGAAACCCTATGCCGGGCATAGTGAGGTGCTAAGTGACTCAGTGGGAGCCTATCTCTAAAGGAAATACAAAATAGGGCTGGGGATGTGGCTCAGTAGACAAGTGCCCCTGAATTCATCTGTTCTTTGTCTATATGGATTTGCTTATTTGGGACATTTTATTTAAAGGGAGTCAAAATGTGTGTTTTTTCCTCTTTAAGTCTTGAGATTGTCAGATGAAAGTAACTGCCATAGGATCCCCCCACCCCTGTACTGGAATTTGAGCCCAGGGATGCTTTACCCTTAAGCTACATATCCAGCCCTTTTTAATTTTTTTTTTTTTTTTTTTTTTTTTTGTTAATGGACCATTGTTTACTTATATGTGATGCTGAAAATTGAACCCAGTGTGTCACACATACTGGGCAAGCACTCTACCACTGAGCTACAACCCCAGCCCCATCTCTAGCCTTTTTATCTTGAGATAGTGTCAGTAAATTGCTGAGATAGTTCTGGAACTTGTATCCTGCTTCAGCCTCTCAAATTGCTGGGATTACAGGCATGTGTCACTGTGCCAAGGGCCGTAACGATCTAAGATATGTGCCTGTGAGGATGGCCCCACAAAGGAGCAGGGATGGGCATGAGAATAACATAATCTCCAGTCTCTAATGTAACTCTTGAGTTATCTTAGAAGTGAAGCAAACTGTCTGCTCTCATGGGATGGATGATCCTGAAGGCAGAGAAGGAGGTCAGATTGTCCTGGTGCTGGTGACAGCGTAGGTTGTACCTAAATCAGCTACTCTCCTGGATTCCCACAAGTCACCTAGGCCAGAGTGGGTGGGTGACTGTGTGCTATAAAGTGTGGACAACACAGGTGCTGTACCAAAGTCAGGGGTTTTGGGGCCAAAGCTGGTGGTGTGAATTTTTAAAGGACTGGCTGGGCATGGTGGTGCATGCCAGCAATCCCAACTGATTGGGAGGCTGAGGAAGGATGATCACAAATTCAAAGCCAGCCTCAGCAATTCAGTGAGAACCTGTCTCAAAAAAAGTTGGGGAAGGGTTACGGATGTGGCTCAGTGGGTACAAAATTTTTTTGGAGGGCTGGGGTGTGTAGGTCAGTGGTAGAGCACTTATCATGCACAGGGTCCTAGATTTGATCCCCAGCATACCCCCGCGCCCCCCCCCCCCAAAAAAAAAAATTGCTGGATGGAGGCCTAGTTCATTGCAGAAGAACCAGGATACTGAGGGGTTTGGTGGCTATAAAATGCTTGAAGGGTTGAACTAGTGCAGGATGTACAGCTCAGTTAATGCAGGAGCCCATGCAGTCAGTGGCAGGATGGCAGGTGGGACTGGCCATACAAAAAAGTCCCATTCTGTGTCCAGACGTGGTGTGTACTGGCCTGGTTATAGAGCCCACAGCAGGGGTGTATTATGGTTTTCTAGAGAAATCAATAGGATATAGATTTGATTATAAAAGGGCCCTATAGAGATCATCTGCAGGCTGGAAAGCCAGAAGAACCAGTACCTGCTCAGTCCAAGAACTGGAGCCTCTGAACACTAGGGATCAGTGATTAGCCCCAATTTGGGAAATTCCCTGGTGAGTCCTTGGTTAGAATGTGCTTTGGAAGAGCAAAAGAGCTGGTGACTGATGTCCTCAGGCAATTGCAACAGCAATCGAAGAACTTCTCAAGAATTGAGCTGTGTCTGCTGCTGTTTCCTTGTTCTTCCAGTTTTTGTTTCATCTAAGCTCCCAACCTACTGGACAGCTCCTCACAGTAGGGTGGGTCTCGGCCTCAGTTTGCTGTCCCACATGCAAATCATTCCTACAAACACCCTCAGTGAGACACTCAGAAGCATCTTAATTTTAGGCATCTCTTAATCTAATCAATCTGACAATTCACATTAGCCATCACAAGGAGTAGAGTTCAGAGAAGTTTTGGTACCTGAGCACTAGCTCAAGAACAAGAGGATGTCTTGACCAATAAAAGGCATGGTCTCTGCTACAAAGGAAAGGCACCCAAGTGACACACTACAGCAACCCCATACCCTGAGCCCACTACTGCCCCTGCCTATTGCTTGTTCTCTGGTCTCTGCCCCTCCAGGGCAGCCATGGGCCAATAGGCAGGCACTTGCTGTAATACCTACCAAAAGCACCATGGAACCAGTACTGCAAAGCATTTGAGCCCTCAGTCCTTTGGTGACGCTCTGCCCTCTGTTCCATTGCTTCCTCTTGATTTCTGATTCTCCCAGGCCCTGACCTCTTTTTCCCTTATAGACTCCGTTCCTAATCTCAATCCTGAGTGGCTCTATTCCTTCTGCCTAGTGTCTGTGACCTCCCTTAGCACCTGATCCTTCCCTTTCTTTTATAACTTTCTTCCTGTCACTGGTGAGCTTCAAGAACCCTGGACTCCTTCCCTCCTCCCCAGTGTCCTTGCCAAGATGCATAACTCCACCCTTGGCATTGGGTCCCCTAGTGTGCCCTGTGCAGCCTCAATGTGGGTGGAGGCAGAGCAGCCAATCAGAGTACAGCAACCCCCCCCCCCCAACAGCAGCAAGGCTTGCCTAGGGGGCTAGATGGAGGTAGGAATTCCAGGACAGTGTGTGCAGCTCTACCAGAGGAGAGGTGGAAGCAGAGGAGGATGGGAAGAGAGGGGCAATGTAGAGGAGCTTATGGGAGGAAATAACAGCTATAGTCTCATATCTACTTCCAACCCAGATTCTAAAGCACTGGATAAAAGACAGCCAGGAATGATGATGCATTCCCAGTGGCTCAGAAGGTTGAGGCAGGAGGATCACAAGTTCAAAGCCAGCCTCAGCAAAAGTGAGGTGCTAAGCAACTCTGAGATGCTGTCTCTAAATAAAATATCCAAAAAAAAAAAAAAAAGGACAGGTTCTTGGATGCTTGTAGTGGCTACAGGAATCTTTTATCTCCTGTCTGCCTTAGGGAAGGAATGGGTGAATTTTACTTACTGCTGGGAGTGGCAACCAAACAGGAACTCACTGGCAAAGCTGTCCCTGGGTCAAATGTTTCCACACCTGTTACTCGTCAGTCCCTCAGCAACTGGTTCAGTACCAGAAACAAAGAAAATGAAACCATGCCTGATAACTACCCAAGTTACAAAGCATCTGGCTAGTGGCTGAGGTGGGCTTGGGTCTCCAGCCTGTGAGATGAAAGTGCTTCTGCATACACACTTAGAAGGAGCTGAGCTCCATCCTGGTCCTTAATACTGGCTGGAGAGGACTGGGAAGACATATCTGACTACCTCTCCCTTTCTCCCCATTCCACCTTCCTCATCTTGACAAATCTCCTAGCATGGTAGGAGATAGCCTCAGTGCCAGAGGGATCCTTTTCCCAGCCATCCAGGAAAGCCTCTTGCCCATCTCAGTTCTAGCAGTCACCAAACGACAGATCACATAATCAAACTCCATGTTTTATTTCTGTAAAAAGCTCCAGTCTCACCTATCATGGACCCCATTCGTAGGGCTACCGGAAAGTAGAGAAGCTCTGGGTGCCGGTGCAGGAGGCATAGGGCACACCACGGGAGCGAATCTGCAGGGTGTGGAAGGTGAGTGGTGGGTTAGGGCCTGAGGAGCCTGGGTTTAGGGACTCGGTGTGGGGCTCCATCACAGTCACAGGGACTGCATAGGACAGCATTTGGGGCCGGTCATCATGGCGTCTCAGCGTGCCCTTGCCCAGGAGGTGCAGGATGCAGGAGAGGACATCAGTGCTGCTACATGCAGCCCCTCTACCAAGGCTGCTGACCAAACCCCTCGGAGGACATGGGCCCTTCTGCCAAGCCTCCAGCACCTATTATGGGAGACCAGAGAGAAACAGGTCAGAGACAACACCTTCCACACCAACCACATGAGAGGACAGGAAGTCCTGAGCACATTAGGTGAACCTCAGCCTTACTTCTCACACATCTATAGGCTGCACCTGCACAGTGAACAAGATGCTTCAAATATGGACCTTCTGTAGGCTGCCCTCACCCCAAACCCACATCCCTTTGACTACCACTACCTACCAGGCAGACAAGCTGGTCAATGTGCAGCCCTTCATCCCCGTGGGCCTTGAGGATTCGAACAACAAGGCAGTTGAGAAGGTTCCGTCTCTTCTCCAAGTTCCGGCCTTCTTCATCTTCAGCTTTCATGTATGTCTGAGGTGGGATAAGCCACACATTGCCCCTCCTTGGCCTGGGTTCCTCACTGTCATCTCGAATCTTGAGCACCCCTGAAATAAATGGTGGTCACTTGGTAGGGGCTCACAAGGAACCTGACCCTAGCTCAGAACAGAGGCCCTCTGGCCCTGAGTGTATACCTCCTGGTACATCCTTCTGCTCCTGAAGATCCAAGGGGCCTCTTGAAGAGGTGAGAGGCCCAATTGCCTGATTCAGCATCTCCAGAGGGAGCCCTGAGAGTGCCAACAGGCTCTCTACAGACACCGCCTTAAGAGAAGAGGCACAAAGCATTCAGGGCCTCTCCAGGAGTGGAGGGAAGAGGATGAAGGGAAGAGTTTAGAAAAGTGAAGGACAAAGTGGGAAAAGGCAGAGGAGCTGGGCCACCTTTAGATTGTTGAGATTCAGCAGCAGCCACATTTGCATGGTGGACACATGAAGGGTCTGGTCCCCAAACTGCACCTCAGCCCGGCCCAGCCACGTCCACTGTAGTTGCCTCTGTGGGCCTCGCTCTAAGGCAGGGTGTCTCTGACCTGGAGAAGTACCAAGGAAGGGAGGAAAACAAAGGGGAGAGGAAAGGAAGGAATGGGGTTTCAGGAAGTGTGCGCTATTGGCCAAGTTTGCTTTCTGCTAATGTCTGCAAAGCACGTGGCCTCAGCATTTATAGATAACAGAGGGTCCCAATCTGAAATTCCAGATCCCAGCTTTCTCTGATCTACCCCTCTGGCGAATCTCAGGTATCTGGGAGCCAGCCTGGGCCTACTCCTGTGTTAGGCCCGTTTTATTTAGAGACGAAACAATGCAGTGAGGTAAGAAGACTGGGGCTCTTATTAAACTGGAATATTTAAGAGGGGAAGTGTCTCTCCCAATAGTCTGTGAGCTACCTGAGGGTAGATTAAATTTCTTTTCCTCCTTGGTTGCTGCCCAGAACACGGATTAGCCCTCAATGGGAAGTTAGCAGTTTGGAACTACAGGTGACTGACCAAGAAGGAGCCACATACCTACTCCCAGGGAAAGCCCTTTCTGGTGGCCTTACTCAGGTCCCTCCTCTTTCTCTTCTCCCCACTACCCTCAGATTCCTGGGATCTATAGTCTGACAGCATCTTTACCCCAGACAAAACTGCAGCTCCTACCCTTTCTTCTCAGATCCACCTCCCTTCCCCTGTTGCCTGAGGGAGTCTTATCCCTAAAGACCATGTTTGTTCCCACCAAAGCTCCTGACCCCAGGGTCTACCCCAGCCTCAGGCCCTTCCCCAACAGCCTGTCCTCTCTCCAGTCCACCACAGTCCCTCTGCCTGCTTCCTCACTCTTGTTGTAGAAGTTGGAGTATCGGTTCAAAGTGCTCCTCAGGTAGGAGGGCAGGCAGGTTCCAGGGTTCAACATATGGCATATGGAAGCGACAGGCCAGCAGCGCGGGGACAGGACAAGCACAGATACTTCTGGCATTGCCCCTTCATAGTAGAGATCCTCATTCTCCTCTTCCTCTCCCTCCACCACATCTGCAGCCACTGCTTCCCCAGCATCTTCTTCCTTTCCACTCTTATGCTCCTTGCCACTGGCCTCGTGGCCCACCTGAAGGGGCACAGGATTTCCAAATGCTGAGGGCCTCTTCTGTCCAGCTCCATGTTTCTCCCTTCCCACCTTCTTACTTGTACATTCTTTCCCTGGCACCTACCTGTATTTTCTTCTCTGTGTCCTCCAGCTTTAGGAGTTCCTGATCGAGCTGCTGGAGTTGGTAGACATGGAACTGGCGCTGCAGCTCCTCTGAGGTGCTCAGGCTCCGCAACATCTGCTGGGGGAGGCGATTGGGGAAGCAGGGACCAATCTGCTCCAGCACAGCCCCCTCCAGCCAGCTGGAGCCAACGCCCAGTAGACGGTCTGCCATGTACTGCCTATGACACACACAACCCAGGCCAGATCTCAGTGGGAGTACCAGCATGAACCAGCTTCCTACTCCAGGGTTCCAGCCTGACTATATTCCAGATTCCCAGGCTCTGTGAGCTAGCCCTGACCCACCATCCTGTGTCCCTCCATCTCCTATTCCCTAGGTCCACACTCACTGGTAGTAATGCTCAAAGGTGGTGGCTATCTCAAGGCCAGAGAAATTTAGGACAGTTTCCAGGCATCGCTGCAGTTGTGCCAGCATCTCCATTCCCCGGGCTCCACCAATCCGGCTACCCTGGATCCGCTGATCAATGTGCCGGGCAAACTGCTCGCTCACCTAGGTGTTGGGAAAGTAAGGATAACCTGAGCAAGTCAGCCAAGGGGAGCAGGTGAGCAGAAGCAGTGAGAAGGTCTGAGAAAGGAGATGTGAATGGCTGGCATCCTCTCCATTGGTCAACCCTATATTTTGTTGTTGCTGGGCAATGTAACCCAGGTTTTTGTACATGCTAAGCACATGCTCAACTACTGAGGTACATCACCAACCTGATTAACACTTTTATAAAACTATTTTATAAAATCAATAACTGTGCAAATTAGCAATATTAACAATTTTGAAAAATGTTTTCTTTGTGTCTAAAAATCAGACAATAGTAATTTTATTTATTTTCTTATTTTTGTGGTATTGGGGATTGAACACAGGAGCACTCTACCACTGAACTACATCCCTAGTCCTTCTTTTTATTACTTTTTAAAAATTTTTGTTTTGAGATAGGCAGCTTGTGATCCTCCTGCCTCTCAGTCTCCAGAGTAGCTGGGATTATAGGCATATGCCACAGTGCCCGCTTCAAATAACAGTAATTTTAAATGAGGAAATCGGTTATATGGCCAAAGACGGTACACTGTGGTATTACTGATAAAACAGAACCAGAAGCAACTCAAGTAACCACAGCGCCACTACCCTGCTGCACTGGACCTTGCTCTCCAGGGTGTTTGTCATGTTCATGATTTGCTTAACATTTGCTGTGTGTGTTCCTTAAATGAGGCCCTCTGTCTTGCTCATTATTCTTCCTTTACCTTTCATCACACTGCTTGACGCCCAATGCTTTTAAATACTTGTTGAAAGAATGAGAATGGTAAGTAAATCACAGTACATCCACCAGGTGGTATCAATGCACAAACAAAATATGAGGGCAGGGAGCAACACTGGAAAAAACTTCTAATGTGTTATGCACAGCAGCACAGGCCGGCAATCCCAGCAATTTGGGAGACTTGACACAGGAGAACTGAAAGTTTGAGGCTAGTTTGGGCAACTCTGCGAGATCCTGTCTCAAAAAAAATCAAAAGGACTGGGGATATAGCTCAGTAGTAAAGCATTCCTGGGTTCAATCTAGTACCCCCCCCACACACACACACAAAAAAAAACCAAACATGGTTATATTCAAACAGAATGGGAATGGAGGGTGGGTCATTTAGGGGAGGCAGGGAGGGGAAAGTCAGAGGGGAGGGGCCTGGTAGAGGTGTGGGAGAGTGGCTTACATGGGCAGCTCTGAGGAAAGGGAGCCTGAGCAAGGCTCCAGCACAGCCATTCTGCAGCGCCAGCAAGAAGGCTGCCCGTGGCCCAAACAGCTCAGAGCTCGACTTCTGCAGGTTATAATAGTGTTCACAATAGCGTGGCACAAAGTCATCGTCCCGCCAGTATGAGGTTAGAAAGTTATTCACCTGGAAGGAAGGCACAGGAACGTGAAGAGGCACTGATCATGCCACCACCACAGTGTCCCTCAACCCATGCCTGCCCCTGCCCACCTGCTCCTCTACCACAGCCCGCCAACAGCGGGTCAGATTTCTCATGATGCTGCTTGGAAGGCCTCTGGTGGCCAAGGAGCTCCAGTCATGGCTTCTGTTTCTGCCCTCTGTGGAGACAGAGAAAGTGGCAGAGGCAAGAAGGGGGCAGCCCCTCAGGTCCCCAAGGATGATTCCTAAGGCCTCAGACAGGCTGCTCTCCAAAATGATGTTCCTGGATGGCCTAATACAAGCCTAACATGTGAGTGGGGGCCCAGGAAATGCTCCTAACTAGACCTGCTATTGGAATCCCCAGTACTCACTAGGCCGAGGGGCGGCCACCACTGGAGGGGCCATCTCACAAGGCTCCACATGCACTAGCAGGTGGGTAAGGCGACGCACACGAGAGGAGAATGCTGCTGCCCGGCTCTGGGGATTATGAGAAGCCTCCCGGCACTCCAGGTACTGGTCCAGCAGCCAGCCCAAGGGGCTAATGCCATCCTCATCTGGAGGACGAGAAAAATAAGTCAACACGTGGCATGTCTTTGGGGAATTGAGAGTTCGGGAGAGAGCAATAGGACGAATGACACATGGAAGAGGGGCAGCAGGCTTCCACTGACCTTACAGTGTTGGTTAGCACTTGGGCAGACACTGGGTGGGGAGGAAGGGACCAGGGTGACAAACATAGGAACCAAAAGGACCAAGAGCATATCCCAAGTATTTCTAATATTTATTTATTTTTTTTTAGTTTTCGGCGGACACAACATCTTTGTTTGTATGTGGTGCTGAGGATTGAACCCGGGCCGCACGCATGCCAGGCAATGTGGCTCAAGCGCGCTACCGCTTGAGCCACATCCTCAGCCCACCCAGGTATTTCTAGGTTAGAGCAAGAAAGAGCTGCTTGGTGGGGCCAGGTGTCAGAATGATTACCAGGTGAGGTGATGTTCTGCACTAGGGGGCTGACCAGGGCTTCCCAGCAGGTCTTGCCCAGTGCTTGGGCAGCCTCATCGTCAGGGAGGAAGTGATCTGCAAAATTCTGCTCCTGGCGCAGAGCTCCATTCAGTCTGGGGAGGAGAATGCAGAAGGAAGGTGTAGGGCTTGAGGCTTAAGTTGCCCAGTATCTGCCCAGTCAGCTTGCCCTCAGCACCCAGGCCAGAGCCCCTCTTGGTATTTAATAACTGCCCTGGGCTAACTGGTACATCCCATCCTGGCACAGAGGGGAAACTGCTTTATCCTTTTTTCCTCTTCCCAATTGTATTAAAGCCCTAACTCATGGCCTCTCTAGAACCCAGCCTGTTAGTCATTTGTGATAATCTGACCTTCTGCACAGACAGACACACCTACATTTCCACATACCTAGAACTCAGATGCAGAAGGCTCCTGCGGTCCTCTGCTATGTCCTGACTCCAGGCCTGTGCCCGAACCATGTAGAAGAGGCGTGTATGACGACACAGTTGCTCCCGGAACACTGGCCAGAAAGTGGGCTTGGGGCCCAGGACCTCCAGCCCCCGAATGCGAGTGTCAATGCCACCCTGTAACAGACACAGGACTCTTTTCATTTGCCCATACCCTTCTTGGGTTGGGCTAGGGTTGGCTATGCCCTCAATCCTCACCCCTGGAGCTGCCTGAGAGCCAGGCTCAAGATCCACAAAGTGCAGGGCCTCAGAACCCCATACCCCCAGTCACACCTGCTGACAGCGCTTTATGCGGATCTGGATGATGGGCCAAAAGCGGGTCAGGTTCTCCAGGAGAGTCACCCTGCTGGCATAGGGCATCACATTCACCTGTCAAGGGATAGAGAGGACTGTCACCTCTGCATATGTAGATGGGAGTATTGAAAGCACCTATATCAGCACCAATCTCCTAGCTGTGTCCCTTCCTCCTATAGTCCTGGGACATGGGGCTCCTAAAAAAAAAAAAAGACCCTAGGGCATGAGATTGTGGCTCAGTGGTAGAGTGCTTGCCTTGCACACGTAAAGCACTCTGTCTGACCCTCAACAACACATACAAATAAATAAATAAAGGTATTGTGTCCATGTACAACTAAAAAAAATAATAAAAAAATAAAAGGGACCCTAATGCCACCCCCACTGCTTGAGACCTGATGCCATCACATAGGCACAGGAATAAAGGACTCTGATTTTATGGGGCTCAAAACAGGTAGGAAGTTAGGAGATTAGGGCAGGATAGGAGGGCAGATCTGCAAGTGATAGGCTAATGGCACAGGGGTTCCTACCGAGTTGAGTTCCGTGTTAAGAGAGTTGATGCTGTCGCCCCCGCACACTACCAGCCGGGCTGGCATGTAGCTCGAGTCTTCACCAGCCACCAGCACTGTTAGCTGCCTAGGAGTGGGAAGGAAGATCCAATGGGAACTGGAACCTCTCATGTCCTTGTAGACTCACCAAATTCAGAGGGATGGTGCATTCTCCAACACAGGGAAGTCACAAGAAAGCCCAGGTGTGTCACTAAGCATATACACAGGAGCATATTACCTGATGAGGACACCCTGACGCATGTGCAAGGTGATGGAGTGGGAGCCTGCACTGCCACTGGACTCCCAGTAGGTCTTAGGGTTACGATCTGTCAGCTTACTTGCCCGGTGTGGGTTGGAGGACACCTCCACCTTCTCCCAGCACTTGTCCTCCTTTACATCCACACTGGAGCCTGGGAAAGAAGTGGAGGTCACAGCCAGACAAGTACAGAGGGGAAATGGTATAGGTGTGGGGATGTTGAGCAACTGGGGGACAGGTACAAACCCTGGCACAGATATCTGAGGAACACATCAAAGAAAGGGATGTTGATGGGCCGGTGGGTTCGCCTGTGGTCTTCAATTTGGCCCAGCACCATCTGCAGCCGGAACATCAGAGAGAAGAGGTATGGGAGGAATGTGGAAAGACACACAGAAATATGGATGGAGGAAAGCTCAAGCAGTGGTGGGAAGAGAGGGCAGGGAACAAATGTTCCCAGGCTCACTTGAGTCATCTGCTGTTCCCAGCTTCAGGAACACAGCCCCTTCCCAGCCACTGCTGGATTTTGTATTCTTAGGCAGCTCTGAACCCACAAGCTTCATCCTGCCCTTCCTCCTGACCTGGATGCAGCCGCCTAGGATGTTAGTGGTGAGCTTCCGGTAGAGGTGGGCATGCTTCTCACACTTGAACACCATGTCCCGCAGCTCCTGAGCCAGCTCCAACTTTCCCAGGTGCTTTTCCAGGGCCTTGGAGATGGCATCTCGGGCTCCCAGCTGATTCAGCACCACAGCGTAGTCCCTGCTTGCTGAGGTCAGGCGATGCAGGAAGGTGATCAGTTCTTGGAGCACCTGGGATGGCGATGTCAAGGGGGTCATAAATATAGGACTCAGGGAACAGGCCAGAAGGGCACCCACAGTGGTAAAAACCCATTATGTACTGGGTGCTGGGGGTGCTGCAGTGAACGAGACAGAGTGACGAAGTATAAGGACAGGGATGGGAGAGACATAAAGCTAGGTGGAGTTAGAGAACCAAAAGCAAGCCAAAAAGGAAAGAGCCAAGGGACATCTTGCCATCCTGGGGTTCTAAGCTACTGAGTATGGTGACAACAGGTACAGAGAGAAATCCTGGATTCTCTCATTCAGGCCCACCTATCCTGAAAATGAATTGTAGGTCTGTGTTTTGAAATATTCAGGCCCCAAGTTCAGTCACTTGGAAGGGCTTGGTGGGGCCCAAAAGGAACTGGATTTGTGTATATTCCCTCAGGGGTACCCTTTTAGAAATTAAAATCTGAGTAATAGCAAAAGTTGTGGACTGTAGACACTTACTGCCACCATGACCCTAATTCTCTGATCCCTTCTAAAGCCTTCTGTGCCCAGGACCTCTCTGTAGCTCTTGCAGGGAACACTTGTAATGTGGTGTGCCCCCTGTCTCCTGCACCTCTTTACCCCATAGAACCAGCCAAAAAAGGAACCACTGAAGCTCTTATTTGTTTATATTTGCATAGGAAACACAGGAAGGATACATAAAATTAATACAAGTGGGGGGAGTACTGAGTGACAGAAATTCAAGTGGGAGCAAGAGTTCTCAATGTATACCTTGTTATATCATTTTGATTTGTGAACTGTTTGAATGCATAACCTATTTAAAAAAAATAAGATTAAATTTTAAACTTTTTTCTTTAGGTGCTGGGGATTCCACCCAGGGATGTTCTACCACTGAGCTATACCCCCAGCCATTTTTCATGTTATATTTTGAGACATAAGTCTTACTAATTTGGTGAGGCTGACTGAACTTGCCACCCTCTGGCCTCAATTTCCTGAGTTGCTGGGATTATAGGCAGGTGCCACCGTGCCTAGCTAAAATTCAATTTTAAAAGCAAAACTTCAGGGCTGGGGCTATAGCTCAGTGGTAGAGCACTTGCCTAGCATGTGTGAGGCACGGGGTTCAATCCTCAGCATCATATAAAAATAAATAAATAAAATAAAGATATTGTGTTCATCTACAACTTAAAAAAAAGAAAGCAAAACTTCAACCAAGAGCACAAAGGCTCCATCATTTCCTTGCTGAGGGGGTTTGCCTCACCAGTGGCTGCCTTGTGTCCTCTCCCTCCCAGCATCTCCCTGGAGCAGGGCAGGGGTACCTCTCGATCAGTGTTGGGGGACCGCAGGCAGGTCATGCAGGCATCCATGGCCTCGTGCCAGGGAAGCAGCAGTGCCTCGGGGAAGTCCACCAGCTGCGTCAGGATTCTAGGAGCAGGGGCAGAAGGCAGAGATGCACAGCTGGCCTGAGGCCCTTTGCCTATCCCCACCTCTCACCAGTTCCTCACTTCAGCGCAGTCAGATGCAGGGCCTTGTTGGTAGCCGGAGTGTCCAAGGTCTGCATCAGTGCAAGGAAGGGCTGGGGCTGCCGCTGGAGCTGCAGCAGGAATGGCTTGACCTCTCTCTCCCGGGGTCCCTCAGAGTTCAGGGCTCGTTCCAGATCCACAAGGAGTTTCCCAGCTGGGCCCAAACCCTCCACCAGAGACTGCAGGGAAGCACTGGGGCTCTGAGGTGGGAGTTCCTTCACTATAGGAAGAGGTGTTACAAGAATTGGTCACTGTTAGTGATGCAGAGGCTCAGAAAAGGACAGATTCTTTACTCTCACTCAATCTTTACTTCTAATGTCTCCTAAAAATGATTTTGATTTTTTCCCTTTCCATGTTAGGGATAGAACCCAGGGCACTGTGTATACCAAGCATATATACTACCACTGAGCCACATGCTGAGCCTGACTTTTTTTGGTCTTCCTCCTGTAAGTTAGTTTTGGAGATTTCATAATTTCTTTCTCTCTCTCTCTCTCTCTCTCTCTCTCTAAATAGAAGCACTCTACCACTGAGCTACAATCACAGGACTTTTTTTTTTGAGGCAGGGTCTCATTAAATTGCCCAGTCTGGTCTCAAATTTGCCATCCTCCTTCCTCAGCCTCTCAAGTTACTGGATTATAGGCATGTACCACCATACCTGGCAAAAGTCAGGACTTTTTTAGGCCTCAAAAACCTCTTACAATGTTCTAACTTTACGTCCTCCATTATCCTTTTTTGTATTTTGAGATGTGGACTGATTATCTTGCCATGGCTGGCCTTGAACTCCTAGACTCAAATGATCTTCCTACCTCAGTCCACAAGTAGCTGGGACTCCAGGTTTATACCACCACACTTGGCTTTCTTTTCTTTCTTTCTTTTTTTTTTTAATATTTTTTAGGTGTAGATAGACAGTACCTTTATTTATTTATTTAGATGTGATACTGAGGATCGAACCCAGTCCCTCACATGTGCTAGGCAAGTACTCTACCTCTGAGCTACAACCCCAGCCCATCCTTTATTCTTTAAGGGAAGTACAGTGTCTACTTCTCCACTTATTGCTTATCTCTAAATTTTGGATTCTCACTAAATAAAGTGCCGTCTTTCCCAGAAAGAACTGCACAACAAGCAGCAGAGTCCTTAAGAACGCCCTGTTAACCAGGCGCAGTGGCACATGCCTATAATCCCAGTGGCTAGGGAGGCTGAGACAAGAGAATCGTGAATTCAAAGCCAGCCTCAGCAACAGAGAGCACTAAGCAACTCAGTGAGACCCTGTTTCTATTAAAATACCAATAAGGGCTGGGAATGCAGGCATCCAGCAATTGGGTGTCCCTGAGTTCAATCCCCGGTACCCCTCCCCCCAAAAAAAAAGAATGCCCACTTGCTTTAGGTGGTAAGCCTGACACCCACCTTCTACTCTGGCTGCATTTTCTGACTCCTGAGGCTGAGCCTGGGCTTTCAGCAGGAGCACATCTTGCTGGGCTTCTAGAAAGGATGGGTAAGCTGGCTGCCCTGCCAGGGCCTCAGGCCCATACTTCCTGTAAACCCGGCAGTTGAGCAGGTCTCTTAGGGCACTGTCATCAAGTCGCTGTGGCAGAGAGAGCAGCAGGTCCTGGGCCAACTCCATGGGTACAGCCAGCTCAGCCAGGATCTCCTCATCTAGAACGTGCTATCAAGGAGAAGGTCTAACTGAAGATAGCTCTAAGGGCAAAGGCTCCAGGGAGAACCTGGAAGGGACAGGGATCTCCCCTGCACACATACTCTCCACCCTGAACCTCTCAAGGCTGGTAGCTGGCTCCTCCCAAACATTTTACCCACATCTGCATCTCTGGACATTCCAGACTCCTCCCTAGTGGCTCTTTTGTCTCATGACTTCCTTTGGCCATCTGGAGCCTTCCAAATGTCTGTCACAGTCCAGCCCTTGCAACAATGTCCTTCATCCCCTGAGTGTCTACCTCCCCTTCCAGGTTGTCCTGTAGGATCTGGAAAACCTCCTGGTAATCAGGTCCATCCAACTTTTTGATGAAGAAGAGGAGCTCCCACCACTCGGCCTGGGTCAGGTGTTCACTCTCTTCAGCATCTTCATCCTCAGGCAGCACATAAGGCACAGCATAGAGTTCAGTCATAGGCTTCCAGCGCCAGGATGGCAGTGCTGTGCAAATGGGCAGTGGGATAGTCACGTCATTGCCCACCCAGCCAGACCACCATTCCTCTGCTCAGGGCTGATCCCTACATTCCTCTTTGAGCTCACCTCCGCCCAAGACTCTACTGACTACTGCCCCCTGGTACTCATCAGCTTCAACCGCGTCCTCAATGTCTTCTTCAAATCCCAAGATCTCTAGCATGTGCCAGTGCACCCAGTAGGTGCGGCCTGTTGACTCCCACAGCACCTGGATGATGGAGGGAAAATGAGGGAAAAGGAGGAGAAGGCTCACTAAGACTGGCTAATTCCCAACGATGAGGACTCAACTCCAGTATGACCACCTGACCAAGTTTGGAAATACTTCTAAGTAGCCAAACACTGGCATATGAAAAGCATGTACATATACCCAAAAGATACATTGCTCTTCTGGGATGGGCTGTTTCTCCTGCCAGCCTATGCTTGATGGGTTACATTGCTATACTTTCACCTGACCTCAAGCACCCCATCTCCCTGATACTGACCTTTGGAAGAAGGTAACTATATCATTTTCTTCCTAGGTGTGAGCCTCTGATACCCAGATAGTCTTAGCCCTTCAAATAACCTCCCTTTGAATTGCTGACCCCATTTTACCATCTTGATTTGAGGGTTTTCCCAGTGGGTTGCCAAGCTAAGGGCCACAAAAAGGCACAGCTAAATCCAACCAATAAAATTCAGAAGAGTGTCTTGCCACAGTGCTTCTCACCTGCGCGGGGGGCACACCACTGTTGCTCTGGCGGAACTCGCCTTCATCCCCAACGCTGATCTCCTCATAATCATCCAGCATCCGCACTCTCATGCCTGGCTGCAGCATGTCCCGCACATATAAGGCATAAGTATTGCCACTTGCAAACTCAGATCGAGGGCGAAACCGTCTTGACCTCCTGAAGGAGCGCTGGGCTTGGGTGGAGAGGTGCCCTGGACTGGCATCTGCAGGCTGAGGCTGGAAGATGGAACAGGGAGACCGCACCAGGCTCCCTGGTCTGCTCGTGGCCCAGTCCCAACGCATGGCCTGCACAAGCTCAGAAATCAGAGTGCCCACGGCCATACTGAATTCCAGCTCCAGCCGGCCCCTCTCCCCACTCAACTCCTCAGGGGCAGAGTTGTTCTGGGCTCCTGGTTCCCCAGCACTGTCATTCAGCTGATCCAGGAGAAAAGTAACATGCAAATACCGCTTCACCAGAGAGAAGAGCAGCCTTCCTGGGACCTGTGGGATATAAACTTTGGCTTTCACCCGCCTTGTCAGCTTTAGTTCCTCTTTCTACACTGTCTTCTGACAGGTGCAAAGGCCTGGTTCTCAGATCTTGCTCACAACCTCCCCTACCCCATGCCCCCACAGGATACCTGAGGTAGCTGAATGCCCTCGAAAGACATGGGATGTTCAGAGAGCGTGGCCTGTGCAAACAGAGCTAGCAGAGCACATCGGCTGTCAAAATCCAGGTGTTTCTCAATGGCTTCTTGCTGGCTCAATGACAGAAGGATCTGGGTCCGGGTCCCTGTAACCCACATCCCAGTCAGTAACTGCTTCCTAACTCATTCTTCCCAGACACCTCTCTTAAGAGTTTACACTCAATAAAATAAAAATCCTTTGCTACCACTCAGTAGGAATGACATGATTTGTTGATATGTTTCAAAAGCCAAAATTTACTATCTTACCCATACCCACACCCACAATCTGTAATAGTCTAAAATCCAGACTCTTGCTTTGCACAGAAAGTCAATTAATATGAGGTTCCTCAGAGTTATTCTTTCTTCAGAGATGCCCCTGCCCCCACCCTACACCGACCCCCTCCTTTTTTTCAAACTTTTATGAGAAGGGCAACAGAATCTTTTTTACGTACTGATGAGGTCAGAGGCTCCCGCCACAGTGTCCTGTGAGTCCCTGAGCCGACCCAGCCCCTCTCCTGCTTTCCCTTCCTCCCCATACTGTCCCTCACCAGCATCATGGGAGGATAGGGCTTGTATCATCCGGCCTGCGCTCCAGCGAACCTGATAATCAGGACTACTCAACATGTGCATGAGCAAGTCCAAAACCCTTGGGTCTTTGAAGACCCCAGTGAGGGGCTCAATGCTAGCATAGGCGCTGAGCACATGGACAGTATGAAGCAAAGGAGCAGGAGGCATGGTGCCTACACACTCCTCCAGTTGCCGAAGGGCCCTCTGAATCAGGGACTTCACATCAGTTTCCATTTCCCCTAGCACAGTTTTGTCCAAGGCTCCAGCCTCCGCAGACTCTCTGGAGGGCCCGATGACCTGGCCATCCTCGCCCAGCATCTTGTGGCAGTTGGCATAGATTTCATCGTCAGACATCCATAGGAGGATGTGCTCAGCTTTGCAGTCCACTTGGCTGGAGGCCCCTTCCCCATCATCTCCACGCCTGAGGATCAGCCAGCGAATCTGGTACTCAGGGTGCCCATCATGGCCCACCCGCTGGCGGATCAGCTCATCAGGATAGGCATGCAAGCCAGGCCCAAGGGGCACCCTGAATTCCCTGTAGCGGAGTTCCCCCACCATCCTGGCACCTGAGACACAAGGAAAAGAGAACAGGCAAGCTCAAGTGAGAGGGGAGGTCAGAAAAATCAAGGCCTCCCAAGAGTTGGGGAAACAAATGTGGCAACAGCTGTTGGGCTGGGTGGGGTAAAGCTGGGCCCAGGAGTAGCCTGCTGCAGGCTGGGTGGGGCCAGAGCTAGGCAGAGGAACACTGGGGTATTTGTTCTGAGATCACAAAATTTAGGGATTAAAAAAGGAAGATCACAAAGGCCTGCAGCATGGAGTGAGTGGGGCAGGGTGCCTCTTAGTTACAGGCAGAATCCCAAGGTTCTGGGAAGGGTGTGTGTGAAGCCAGAGTATGTTTGGGGGACTGGGAAGGGAAATCCGAGTGTGTATGAAAAGGGGTGCTATTTCTAAGGGCTGAAACACTGGGTTGTGAGCCCCAGAGGCTAGAGACACCGAGAACTGATGGTGGAGTATAAGTGCAAGGCGCTATGAGGAGAGGGTCAGGGGCTAAGCACGCCTACAATAAGAGCAACAGGAAAAGAAAGGCTGCTGGAGAGCCGCGAGGCCCCAGACACCCTACAGTGGAGACCAGGTGGGTGAGGGGCGTGAGGCTTGGTCGACCAGACCAAGTCCTAAGAAGCTCGGATCACGCGACAGGATGGGAGAGGGGTCTAAGGTCGATAATGAATCCTAAGGTACCGAGGGAAAGTGGGGCGCGAGATGGAATAAGCGAGAGGTCGGTGCGCGAGAAAGTCCAGGATAGGGGCAGGGGGCCGCGGCAGGGCTCAGGCCACCTCAGATGTCCACCGGAGTCCTTGCGCGAGGCCTGTCCTTCGCAGAGCTAGGGACGCGGCATAGACGATGGCTGCGACGCTGGCGAAGATTAGGGCCCCGCCTGGGCCCCCCAAGGGGTCAGGGCGGGAGGGGGCGTGCCTCCGCAGGACAGGCAGGAGGCGTGCACAGCAGGACCCAGCACCCCAGGGTCGGGCCACTGTCCTCAGTGTCCGCTGGGGCAGGGCGGGGCCTGGTCCCTGCCGGTGGCAC
>NW_025999982.1:10652956-10692854 GCF_001458135.2 Marmota marmota marmota
CTGCCGGTGGCACTCTGCGCCCAGCTCAGGGGGCTCTGCGGCCCGCCCAGAGCCACCGCTCATTTCCGCCGGACCTAGCGGAAAGCTGGGGGCCCTGGGAGAACGCTGGGGAGGAGCCGTGGTTGCCACCTCGGCGATGCGCGGCACCTCCTCCTTTGCTCCGCCCTTTCCTCTTCCTTTTTGCCCTCGCTCCCGCCGCCGGAAGTGCCTTCCCATTTCCCATAGTCAGAACTGGAAGAGACTTTGGAGGTCATTTTTGTCTCCTTCCTCTGTATTGCCCTTTCCTTTCTCTTCCCCCATATACTTGTTTGCTTCTTTTACCCACGTCCAATCTGCATTCCCCGCTCCAAAAGAAAACCCAGGAACAGATAAAAATGGCACATTTTATTGAAATTCAGGGATATCAACTTTGGGCAGCAGCGGAGGGCAGCTTCACATAACTCTTCATGGGGGGCAGTGGCCGAATCTTTCGGCCAGCCCACCCCCCCTTGCGGTGCCACAGCCCACTGGAAGGCCTCTTGCCCAGCCAGCGGTTCCGACCGGCTTTGCCGATGACCCGTTTGTTATGATCAACATTGGATACTCTGCCGACTGTTGCTGTGCACGTTTCTAGTACCTGACAAAGTGGATGGAGGAGAATCACTGAGGAAAAGGAACCCGACAACGTTGAAAGCATAATACAGCAGAACCTAAGTGCAGAGGGTGGACGTGGGGGAGCTATAGTAGAAACTGGGTAGTTGAAAAGACAATGTTTCTTCTTTCGTTATGGTGCCAACCTGACAAGGCATGCTTAGGTATGTAGCAAAGGACAGACCCAGGTAGAGGAAGTTGCTAGTATCATAAAACACCTGAGAGCAATCCCAGGCAGGAAAAGATACATTCCAAAAATTCCTTCTGTGCTGATCCCACCCACCTGTACTTACACACCTGCATCTGCCTCTTAGAGGGCAACTGGATAATGGCTGTTCCATTCACCTTCCGCAGCAGCACACCACAAGTCCCTGGGGAAGGGAGAAGCAGCTTTGCCACCCTTCACAAAGGTGTGTGTGTGGGTCACCCAAGGGCCATAGCCCACATGCTGCCCTTGCCTTGCCTTTTAGGAACAGACACAAAAAAGAAGGATGCATGCTGTGTTTTATAAGTACATGTTCTTCTGACAATGGACCAGATGTGGGCCCATGGGTTAGAGAATTGTGACATCAAATGCCCCTTGGTCTTTCTAACTGTGAGACTCAGGTAGTTCCTTTCCCCATACCTGCAGCTCGAATATACTGGGCCCCTCGGCCTGGCTCACTTTCCACGTTGTTAATGAGAGTCCCCACAGGCAGGGCCCCAAGAGGATGTGCATCCCCTTCCCGAGCAGCAACTAAAAGACAAAATTTTATCAGTCCTAGAACCTTTGCAGCCTCCAGCCCATACATCTAGTAGTCATCTCTCACCTGCCATTCGGCCTATGTGGTTAGAGTTCAGGATTATATCTCCAGCCTGCATGTTCTCTGTGGCAATGATCCAACGTTTCCGACTGCCCCCAGCAACCAGAGCTATGTCTGCTGACCTGTTCATGGACAGGGAGAAGACCATCAAGGAAGACTGATATCATCTAATAACAAACTTCACAGCAGTCATTCAGACCACACCATCATTGTCCCTCATCCCAAACTTGCCTACAAGGATCATAGCGGACTCTGATAACCTTTTCCTCAAAGGGTCCTGGCTTAGTCTCCTGCTCTGGCCGGAACCGCAGAAAGTCAATCATGCGATAAAGTTGCTTGTGGCCCCCACCAATACCATGTACTCGGATTCGGCCTGTGGTCAAGACAGTTTGGGGATGCAGTTCAGGTCAAATTAGTTCAGCTTCTACCTAGCACTGGGAACAGGCATGTTGGCCAGAGAGTAGTACTTCCCAACATTATGGCACAAAAAGGAAATGATAAGGCTGGGCACATTGGTACACGCCTGTAATCCCAGGTACTGGGCAGGAGAATCCAAAGTTCAAGGTCAGCCTGGGTTCTGCAAGACCCTGTCTCAGGTTGTGGCTCAGCAGTAGAGCGCTCACCTAGCACCTGTGAGGCCTTGGATTTGATCCTGAGCACCACATAAAAATAAAAATAAATAAATAAAACAAAGGTATTGGCCCAACTACAGCTAAAAAAAAAAAAATGGTTTGGGCTGGGCGCCAGGGATCAGGCCTATAATCCCAGTAGCTTGGGAGGCTGAGACAGGAAGATCACGAGTTCAAAGTCAGCCTCAGCAACGCGAGGCACTAAGCAAGTGAGACCTTTTCTCTAAACTGATTGAACTAAATAAACAAGTAGGTTTGGGGCTGTATCTCAGTGGTAGAATGCCCCTGGGTTCAATCCCCAGTGCCATAAAAAAGGGGAGGGAGGGCTGGGGCTGTAGCTCAGTGGCAGGGTGCTTGCTGAGGTACATACCCTGAGCAGCAACTAAAAGACAAATCCTCAGCCCACATAAAAATAAACAAATAAAATAAAGGCATTCTTTTCAACTACAACTACAAAAAACTTAAAAAAAAAAAAAATGGAAAGGAGGAAGAAGAAAGAAATTATAAAAAATTTGCACAGCTCACTGGGTTAAAGGGGTTGGGGCAACATCTATATAGAGTTTGGTAAAAATATAATTATGTAATTACTGAAATTGTATATTATTTTTAGATAATTTACTTCAAATCATTGAGTTCAGTAAGTTTACGATAACATATAAATTGTACTCATATAATTTCAACTGTTATAAATTTTGGAAGAATATGAAGAAGAATGTCATGGCATTTCCTGTGAACAGCCAATTGTCTATTGCTTTGTGTTCCACTCTCTGGCTCTAATACATGAAGAAGGAGCCTCTCAATAAATGCTTTTGAATTATATTCCTCTGCACTTTACAAGCTCTAAGTGTTACTATACATAGGTCTAGAGTCCTAGCCGTTGCTCCCACCTGTGTGGTCTTCGACCCCCAGATTTCCTCTTTTTCACTGGTACGATGGTGTACTTAGTACGACTCTTCCAGGATATAAACTTGGCATGAAGGGCCCCAGAAGTAAGTATAGGGCGGCAGGGGAGCAACATCAACGCAGAGGGCAGTTGGAGGAGGGCATTGCTCACCACCTAGGGATAATAAGAAATCTCTTCACTTGAAAGAAAACTGAAGATGGCGCAGACCGATTTTAGCTTGTAGTCCATTTCTTTCTGGAAGTGTCCCACACCAGATGTCCAAAACCTCCACCCTTTACTGCTTGCACAAACATCAGTACAAAATGTTTATCCAGGTGTATATGGGTTGATTACCTCTCCTCATTTGAGTGTCTCACCTCTAAGTATTTCTCCAGTGGAATATTCTCCCCTTGGTCATCTTTTAAATCTGGCTCAAAATCTCTATCTTCAAGAAGTTTTCCTTCCCTAAATAACTCTTTTCTAGAGCTGGTAATTTCCACATATCCATATATAACCATCAGCATTAATGCTTTTTGCCCTCTCTGCCTTATGTTTCAGGGAGTTCCCCATATATGAATGGAAGCAAGGGATCATTTCTGTCTTGTTCCTTGCGTATTCCCTATATTTCACAGAGTAGGTTGATTTGGTTTTTAACTTTAAATGTTCATCTGCCAAAATGTACCATTATCAGCCTGAGAACACCAAAGGAACAAAACTGACAATTTCCTTTTTTTTGTGGCCTAACAGTTGCCCACTCGAGACCTCAGGATACCTTCTCCTGAGACTAGTATTCTTGGTTTCTTGCCCAGCATTCTCTAATCTCAGCAATAACTCATTTTTTAAAATATTCTTTTTTTAGTTGTTGATGTACCTTTATTATTTATTTATTTATATGTGGTGCTGAGGATCGAACTCAATGCCTCACACATGCTAGGCAAATGCTCTGCCGCTGAGCCACAACCCCAGCCCAATAACTCATTCTTGTAGGTATCATAATGATTGAGAGCACAGGCTCAGCCTGTGTGGTAGCACATGCCTCTAATCCCAGCTACTTAGGAGGTTGAGGCAGGAGGACTACAAATTTGAGGCCATCCTCAACAACTTAGACCTTGTCTCAAAAAAAAAAAAAAAAAAAAACCATCATTGGGGATGTAACTCAGAGGTAAAGCACTCCTGGAATCAATCCCCAATAACAAAATAATGATAATTATAATTATAATAAGGCCGAGAGTGCAGCATGTCTAGCATGTGCAAGGCCCTGAGTTCAATCCTCAGCACAAAACCAAAAAAGCAAAACAGAACAAAACAAAAACAGAGGCTCTGAATCCAGACTGCTTAGCTCCAATAGTTGGTATGTGACTTTGGACTGCTTGTCAGCTTTCTCATCTGTAAAATGAAAATGAAGGAGTTAACTTACTTGAAATGGCTATTACGTCTCGCTTATCGTAGACATTCTGAACAACTGGTGATCTGCAAAAGATCTTGCACCCCAATATCTCTTCTGAAGAATCTCGCCTTATGATGCAGCAACATTTATAAAGGAGAGAGCTAAGGCAGATATCACGGGCCTGCTTTACTCCTGACTAGACTTGCCCGCATCCCCCGCCTCCCATCCCTACCTAGCAGTCCTCTCTCCCACGGCCCAAATCGAAACAGCCTCCTACCCGGGTAAGGCGGATTACCTGCGCAGCAGGGAGTAGACTCGTGCCGGGGGCGGTAACGGCCGGAGGCGCCAGACTGAGAGAGCCCAGAGCACGAGTCAGTGTCCATAGGGCCATGGGGGTGGCTCGGATCCCCTGGGTTCAGCACGCTACCTTTACCTTTAGTCGGGCTACTTGGCGCAGCCAGATGACGTTCTGCTCCCGGTGCCGTCGCCTTCCAATAATGTAAAAGGAGGCGGGCTAGAATTGGAGACTAATTCTAACAGCTAGCTTTCCTCCTCCAGCGAAGTCAGAGCCAATCGTCTGGCGGTTCTAAGGTCGCATGACTGAGGACTCGGCCCCGCCCCCAGAGCCGTCAAAACAATTGCCTCAAGCGGCAGCCATGATTAATTTAAAGGGGCAGTACCGGCAAAGGCGGCGCCAGACCAACAGAGTGCAGGTGAGTCTTTCAGGGTACCCCAGGGCTGAAGGCTAAGGTCACCGTCACCTTTTATTCCCTCATTCCCGGACAGATGAACGACTCTCTTCCGACCAACCTCACAAAACTCTCGACTTAAAAACTCCGCCCCCCGTTCTTCCCCGCCCATTGGCGTTCCGACGGACAGACAGACAGTCTGCCCCGCCCCCTGCGCGACCGAGTGCGTGACCTCGGGACTATCTGGCTGTCAGGTCCTCGCCCGCGACACGAACCTCAGTCGTCCACCCACACCTCCTTCCCTGCGGCCCCCGCCTGTCTCACTCTATCCCCGCTCTGGGCCTCAGAGCAGGTCCGCAATTCTACACACTCCTGAACCGCCACCCCAGGTCCTGGAGACCAACTCTCAGCGTCGCAATTCCCTGTGACCCTGCAGCTGCTCAACAGACCTCCCATTCTTCCCTGCACCATCAGACACTTAGGAAGCATCCTAAGGTGATTCCCCTCAGAGCCTGTTAAGAGGTGCTCCAGACAGACAAAGCCATGGAATTAACTGGCCTAGGAGTGACCAGGTCTCCGTCCTCACGCTTTCCTAGACACACCCTTTGCCTCAGGTCGCTGATTAAATCAAATCTCCCTTCTTGGGAGAAAATAGCTCCCCAGGCCTGAGTTGGGGAAGGAGGAGGGACATTGGTCGTCTTTGAAGACCTGTAGGCAGAGGGAGGTAGGGTGTTTGTCCTGGATGGGGCTCTGTGCCAGGTCCTCTGAGTGACTGTGAAGTGGTAAGAGAAGGGGTGGGACTGCCGGACTTCTGGACTTTGGGCAGGGCAGATCCTTCTGAATCCCTAGCTGCTGAGCAGAGTTTCTTCCTGCTCAGGCCTGAGTGGTGGCGCCAAGAGCTCTGCTCTGTTCACAGGTAAGAGGACTTCAGAGATGAAAAACTAGAACCTTTGAGGAAGTAGGTAGACAGCCTAATCCTAGGGTGTTGGGAAGTATGGGCTGAAGATTAGTGGAAAGAGACAGGCTGACCCGATTTGGAGATGCTGGTCTAGTTCTGTGGGTGATGTAGCCTAAAGACGTGTAACCCACTGGAACTCTCTCATCTGAATCCTGTGAGAAAGGCTCCTGCTTTCTTCTTTTCCCTCTCATAATTTAACTTTGAAACCTATTCCTTCCCTTTCTTGGAAGCCTCTGCTTTATTTTCTGTATATCTCCTGCCTACTTTAACCCTATTCTCTTTCAGCTTTCTCAAGTACCTTCTCTGATTCCTGTAGAGCTGTCCCTCATCCCTTTCCCTTTTCCTCAGCTAAGCTCTCTCTCCAATTCCTGTTTGGTTTGCTTTTATTCCCAAGTCCTAGATCCCTCTGCTAGTTCTTAGCACCTTTGTTCCTTCTATAGACTTTCTTCATTTAAATCACTTCCTCTCCCTCATCTTAGTTATGTGTTTAGTGGTATAGGCTGCCTCCCTACTGATCACTCTCTCCAGCTGAGCCACATACTCTTGTTCCTTCGCTCGCTCAAATCTGCACCATGTTCTGACCTCAGCCCCTGTCTCATTTTTACCCTACCTGAACTCTGTTGTTTCTCTCTAGCCCAGGCGAGCTACCCCTGGCCAGGATGTCGGGCCTGGTGTTGGGGCAGCGGGATGAGCCTGCAGGGCACCGCCTTAGCCAAGAGGAGATCCTGGGGAGCACCCGGCTGGTGAGCCAAGGACTGGAGGCCCTACACAGTGAACACCAGGCTGTGCTGCAAAGCCTGTCCCAAACCATTGAGTGTCTACAGCAGGGAGGCCATGAGGAAGGGCTGGTGCATGAAAAGGCCCGGCAACTGCGTCGCTCTATGGAAAACATCGAGCTAGGGCTGAGTGAGGCCCAGGTGAGAGGACAGGGGTGGTGCCAAGGAGTCCGGAGTACAAGGAGGGGCAATTGTCTGATTGGAGGTTTGGGATCACTTAGGATCATCTTGCCTGGACATTTGCATTCATTCATACAGTAAATATCTATTAAAGCCCCTACTATTTGCCAGGAACTCTTCTGGGAACTGGCATACATCACTGAACACAGCAGTAAAAAAATCTTTGCCATCTTGGAGCTGTCATTCTAGCTGGGAAAGAAGAACAGTACACAAATAAATAAGTAAATGATTCAGTGTTGTCAGAGTGATAATTGTTAAGGATAAAAAGATAAAAATAATGAAGGGAAGGGAATTAGGAAGTGTGGAGAGAGAGTACAATTTTAGGTAGGATGGCTAAAAAAGACCTCATTGAAAACATAATATTTCAGCAAAGATCTGAAGGTGAGGAAACCAGTCATGCAAGAAATAGGGAAAGAGTGTCCTAAGTAGAGAGAACTGTAAGTGCAAAGGCCCTGAGCTGGAACCTGCCTGATGATTTCAGTTAACAGCAAGAGGCCAGCGTGGCTGCAGTAGAGTGAATGAAGGAAAAGCAAATAAAAAATTAAATCTGAAGAGTAATGGGAGAGGGGAGAGGAGGACAGATCATGTGGCACTTGCAGACTTTAACTTCAAGAGAGATGAAAACTGTTGAAACGTCTAACTTGACATCATCTGACTGCTAGGTTGAGAACACACTCTAAGGGAAAGGGTAGAAACAGGGAGGCCATTGAGGAGGTCGTTGTAATCTGGGTGGGAGCTGGTGGCGTGGCCTAGGGTAATGACAATGGAGGTGGTGAGAAATTAGTTCAGGGTATATTTTCAAGGTAAAGCCATTGCTACCTACTTCATTGCTCCTCTGTGCTGCTGCCACTTGCCACCTCCCAGGAGGCTTCCCTCTTGCCTGTCCCTGATTGCTGCCACCCAGAATCTGGAGCTTACAGGATGTACCCACCTAGGTCATGCTGGCTCTTGCCAGCCATCTGAGCACAGTGGAGTCAGAGAAACAAAAGTTACGGGCTCAGGTACGGCGGCTGTGCCAAGAGAACCAGTGGCTCCGGGATGAGCTGGCAGGCACCCAGCAGCGGCTACAGCGTAGTGAGCAGGCTGTGGCTCAGCTGGAGGAGGAAAAGAAGCACCTGGAGTTCTTGGGACAGCTGCGGCAGTATGATGAGGATGGACACACAACGGTGAGTTTGCACAGGCAGGATTGGCTAGAAGCTAGTATCTGGGCACAATCAGGAGGCAATTGCTCCATCATCTCTGGAGGCCAGGATTGATGGCCAAGCTGTCCCTACTTGGAATAATTCCTTTTTCAGTCCTGACACCAACTCTAGGTAACAAGAAGAAGAGGAAACAATTTTCATTCAATCAATATTTAATTAAATGCCTACTATGCTCCAGGTACTATGTACTCTACTCATGAATGGAGCAGACATTCCTGCTCTCATGGGTATATTTGTGATAGGAGAAAGATAAACAGCTGGATAATTCAAATCCAGAATCCTCTCAGTTGAGCAAGACCCTCTTAAAATTTGCTCTCAAAATGTGTGAAATTCAACCCTTACTGAACAGGCATTAGGTATCTCTGTGCTTTATGCAATGCAAGAAGACATACATAGAAGAGAAGTAAAGAACTATGAGAGTTCCTTCTTGAGTTTATAATGTTTCTTTAGGGAACAAGGCTTACACATGAGAACACATCCATGATAATTCAAAGCAGCAGGTGCTCATTCTGGATGAGTGGTTTAGTCAGTGTAAGAGAAATTCAAAGAAGATAGGTCCCTGAGGTCTGGAATGGTCTGAGAGTGATCCACAGAGGAAGCAGGGTACAGGTTTGGAATGCTTATTGGAATGTTAGGAGTTGGGATGAATTTTGAAGGATGACAAAAGAGAAAGAGGAGCTTTCTAGACAGGACAGAGGGTGTCACAGGTAAGAAGAGTTCAGGGATGGAGAGCTGGTCTGCCTCAGGGAAAATGAGATGATTTTCACAGGGCACATTGGTGAAGTTGGTAGGAGGACTAGAGATCTTTGTATTAAACTACAGTTCCTAATAGGAAAAAGCAAATTTCTCCAGTGTGGAAATAGGTGATATATGAGGGTCTGGCACTAAGTCCAGAGTAAGCAGTGCCAGATGATGGGCAGAAGTGCTAGACACTTTGGGTACGTGTCAAGGTCAGAAACACTCCCTCCCCTCAGGAGAGACATGGCAGACGTGTAATCAATGTAAACATAGAGGGATCAGCACTGGGGCTATAATTACAATAGTTGGGCAGGAGAGAGGGAGGGGCTGGAGAGGGAAGGTAGTTTAGGGTAAGGTGGTTTCTGAATGGGAAGGGAGGGAAGGAAGAGAAGCCTGAGCTTGACTTGGCCAGATGATGGCATTTCCTTAGGGCAGAGGCAGGAATAAGGCTCTTTTCCTAAGCCCCATCTGTCAGAGATTTTATGACTTAGAGGGACCCAAGAAGAGGTCATGCTGCTTCTTCCTTTTTAGGAGGACAAAGAAGGAGATGCTACCAAGGATTCCCTGGATGACCTCTTCCCCAATGAGGAAGAAGAGGACCCCAGCAATGGTTGTGAGTTGGCCTCTGAAGTTGGATAAGGCTGGTCCCAGCAGGGCCCACCCTGTGTACTGGATGCTCACCATCCAGAAATAAGCTCTCCACTTCCTCTGGAGATAGAGAAGGGGCTGGGCTAGTATTTTCATTTCCTCAGCCTCCTCCTTACTCATCAATATTTATTAAACACTTAATAGTGAGGACTACTAAGAATACCAACAAGAAAATGATACAGGTTTCATTAGCAAGGCATTCAGAGAGGGATCCTGGGATGGGAAGATCATGAGCCCTTCAAGGGAAAGAACTGGGTCTTTCTTATTTTATAATCCTGGGACAGCCACTGGCTTATGCTTGTTCAATAAGTGTTTGTTGAATGAATGAATTACTAGGTGAACAGATGGGTTTGTGATGGGCATAGATGCAAGGGAATGATAAAACAATAGCATTGGAGGCAGGTTTCCTTGGCGCGGTGGGGTGGGGGTGGTAGCACAGGAGACATGGTATGGGAGTGGGGAGGCATACCTAAAGGGGAGAGGAAGAGTCCTCTGAGGAAGTCTCCTGTTCACTTTCTGGGATGGTTTAGTGTCCCGTGGCCAGGGTGCAGCAGCAGCCCAGCAGGGTGGATATGAGATCCCAGCAAGGTTGCGGACTCTGCACAATCTGGTGATCCAGTATGCAGCCCAGGGTCGCTATGAGGTGGCTGTGCCACTCTGCAAGCAGGCACTAGAGGACCTGGAACGCACGTCTGGCCGTGGCCACCCTGATGTGGCTACCATGCTCAACATCCTTGCTTTGGTATATCGGTTAGTACTGCCCTCTGCATGGCCCACAATCCCTATTTACCCCTTGATCCTCCTCTGGCTCCCGTGCCTCCTCTCTACTAGGTGCCTCTCCTTCCTGTTGGTCTTCCCAGTGTATTCTACTACGGTGCTTCCTCATGTACCAGAATACTTATTTTTTTTCCATTCCCAAGCCCTCAACCTCAAAGAACACTCATCTCTCAGGTTCTTTGCTTCTCTAGTCTCTCTTCTGAAAAGTGTCTCTTGCTTCCCGTGACTTGTGGCCTCCTCTTGGATTGGCAGTGATCTGTAGCCTGGTGTGGGTGTGTCAGTGAAACCCTCTCGTTGTCCATGCCAGGCTTCCTGTCTCCAGGGACTCCCAGTCTTCTGGAACTCAGTATTCTCAAAGGGAGGGAGGGAAGGATATGTTGTGGGGACAAAATTCAGGGTAACACCTGTCCCCTTTTTTCTTTTCTAGGGATCAGAATAAGTATAAGGAAGCTGCCCATCTGCTGAATGATGCTCTCAGCATCCGGGAGAGCACCCTGGGCCGGGACCATCCTGCTGTCAGTATTCCTGGTCCTCTTCCTGTGCTCCCCTCCCCATTGCTCTTTTGCCCTCTCTTAGCTTCCCCACCTGCTGCCCTCAGTCCCCTCTCTAGGGGTGCTTAGGAAGGAGGCATCAGAACTCTTTTCTTCCAGGCACTTTCCAGGGAGCCCAGTGGTTTTAATGCTCTGAGACTCAATGACTCCTTTTTATTATGAATATTTTCCTGAATTTAATTCATAGGTAATGTGTCCTACTTACATATAAGATTTCCAAGAAATTTAATATGATTCCCTAATTAATATAAAGAAGAAACAGGAAAGTAATTTATAATAATATATAAAATAAAAGGTAAAAACGCAGCAATAGCTGTATTGAGTACAATTGTGCTAGAAGACACACTGATATATAATGAATGACTTTGGATTCAGAAGACTAGGAAGCCATACTAGAAAAATGAAAGAAAAGAAGTATAGATGGAGACTCAATTAAACTGTAGTGTTACAATAAGTAACCACAGACCAGACTTATTTGTATATAAGAGAAAGAAATAACCTTAAGTAGGGGTAGCATGCCAAGACAAATGATAGATTGTCAAAGTGGAAAAAATGAGAAGTAAGATTTTATTTAAAATATTGTAAAATATTTTCATGTAAAAAGGAGCTGAACATGTGAAAGTAATTCCCTATGATATGACATGTGATGATAGGCAGGGATGATGTAGCTCAGAAAACATAACTCCTACCTTGATATCCTACCAAAGGCCAAAGCTTATGCTCAGTGTCTGAATGTCTGGCAGTCCGTTCAAAAGTTGACCGCTGACCTGCATGTGAAAAATAGCTATAGTGTTCCTGTTTTCCCATTAGTAATAGTGCCCCCAATCTTTATGGCAACAACAACAAAAAAAACACCATCAGAAATTTCTAAAAATCACGGGGTGTGGTGGCACACTTCTGTGATTCCAGTGATTTAGGAGGCTGAGGGAGGAGAATTGCAAGTTTGAGGCCAGCCTCAGCAATTTAATGAAAGCAAAAAACAGGGCTGGGGAATAGAGCTCAGAGGCAGAGCACCCTTGACTAAATCCCTAGTTACAGACACACAGAAATTTCTAAAAATCCCCCTAGGGGGCGATACTACACCCCCATAGAGCCTCAGAACCATCCCAGGCAGCAATTTTCCCTCCTCCCAGCCTTTGGTCAGGGTGGTGGAGTCAAGTCTCCTTAATATTGTCTTGGGTACTGCCACAACTCAGATTCATTTAGATCCTTTGCAGCACTACTGTCTGATGGGACAGGTTTCCCTTGCAGGTGGCTGCCACACTCAATAATCTGGCTGTGCTGTATGGCAAAAGGGGAAAATACAAGGAGGCAGAGCCACTGTGCCAGCGAGCACTGGAGATTCGAGAAAAGGTACCCACATTCTCTCTCTATCCTTCACTTGTCACTGCAGCCCCTTCTCCTCGTCTCTCCTGACCTACCTTCCCTCTTACCTCTCCCTTACCTCTGCTTTATTTTCTTCTCTTTCCTTTCCTTCTGCTCCCCATATGTGCATGCACACACATAATCATAGTCATTCATCTGTTTCTTTGCTCCTTTTCAGGTCCTGGGCACTGACCACCCAGATGTGGCAAAGCAGCTGAACAACTTGGCCCTATTGTGCCAAAACCAGGGCAAGTATGAGGCTGTGGAACGCTATTACCAGCGGGCACTGGCTATCTACGAGGGGCAGCTGGGGCCAGATAACCCTAATGTAGCTCGGACCAAGAACAACCTGGTAAGGAAGAAGGGGACAAGATGGGTGGAAGAAGGGGAAGGGAAAGGCCACTTGGGTCTTGGAATCAGTATCATAATTTGGTATACTACTTTCATCAATGATGTGCCTATTTCATCAATGATATGCCATTGGGGGTGAGGCATCTGCTTCATGCCAGGGGTAGATGTTCCATGGCCTCCTGGGATAGGGTGGGGATACCTATAACCCTGCAGCTAGAAAAGGGTGTGTAAGGAGGACCTCTGGGGAAACTCACATAGACACCAAGAAACGGAACTCCCTGAATCTGGCCAAGACCTTGTCTCCTTCCGTCTCTTGCTCCTGTCTTCCAGGCTTCCTGTTACCTGAAGCAGGGCAAATACGCTGAGGCTGAGACCCTGTACAAGGAGATCCTGACTCGTGCCCATGTGCAGGAGTTTGGGTCTGTGGATGGTGAGTGGTGAGGGTCTGGGGACTGGGCTACAGGGAGGAAAAGAAATTGGAACTAAAGGTGGGGTATTAGGCCAACAGTAGTTCCCAGGGGGAGCCAGATCCCTTTAGTTCAGCCCTGTTGGTCTCCGGGTCCTGGCGCCTCCAGACCGTACAGCTGTCTTCTCTAACCTCCTCACTCTACCCCATGTGTCACCCCCAGATCATCACAAGCCCATCTGGATGCATGCAGAGGAACGGGAAGAAATGAGCAAAGTGAGTGGGAGTGCCCAACCTGGGGACCCCAAGGCTGTCAGGGCCTCTGTCTTGCTCATTGCATTAACCCAGCTACTCACTTCCCACCCCAGCTCCAGCCCCAGATACATGGTGCCTTCCCACGCCAGCCTGCATGCTAACCCCATGCCCATCTTATCCCTTAGCATCTCTGTATCCTCATCTCTGGCTTCCCCTCTGCTGCAGAGCCGGCACCGTGAGGGAGGCACACCCTATGCTGAATATGGAGGCTGGTACAAGGCCTGCAAAGTGAGCAGGTGAGCTGCCTAAAAACAGTGGTTTGGCCTCCTATTCCCACCCTCCCAAGCTCTGATCCCAGCCTCCTGCACCTTTTTCTTTCTACTCTTTGACCTTCCCTCAGCCTTAGCTCTGCTCCCTTTGTCTCCTGTTTACCCCTCTGAACCCATTCGCCCTTCCTCCCCGGTCTCTTTCCATAGCCCCACAGTGAACACTACTCTGAGAAACCTAGGGGCTCTATACAGGCGCCAAGGAAAACTGGAGGCAGCTGAGACCCTGGAGGAATGTGCTCTGCGTTCCCGGAAACAGGTCAGAGGCCTGGGGAAGGAATAGCGCTGGGGACAAGGGATGCTCAGGCCTCTTGTGAGTGTCCTGAAAATGAGAGGCTATTGGGGAGGATAGGAAGGAGAGAAAGGTGAGACAGTCTTATGGTTATGAAGTGTGTTCTTCCTCCCAGTCTACCCTTTGTGGTAAGGATGCCAGACTGAAGATTCCCTTCCTTTCCTATGGATGGGCATGGTGATAAGAGGCTGAGGTTAGGAGAGCCCAAAGTTGAAACTGCTCAAATTGTGAATCTTGACTGATTAATAGATTATGAAATAAAGTCAGTGTGGTCTATGGTAAAAACAACAACAACAATAACAACAAAAACAAACCAACATACCAGTTTGATTTATGTAAAAAGTAATCTAAGGAGGGAAGCCCATTAAGAATTGTTTTTTAAATAAATGACATTGTTTGCCTGCTAGAAATCATAAGCATATTTATACATATTTATAAGTAAGAGTTATGTTTAGCAAAAATGAGCAGGAAAATTGAGTTTGAGACTTTCACCACTGCCACATTGGTCCTTCTTTTTCTTAGCTTTCTCCCCCTGACCCTGCCATGATACTGGGATTGAACCTGGGGTGCTCTGCCACTGAGCTATCTTCCTAGCTATTATAATTTTTCCAGTTTTGAGACAGGGTCTCACTATGTTGCTGCAGCTGGTCTCAAACTTTTGCAGCTCCTGTCTCAGCCTACCAAGTAGCTGGGATTATAGGTGTGTACCATTGCACTTGCTTCTTAGTCTTCTTAGAACAGTTATTCTCTCACTTCTACACCCAGCTACCACACGTGGAGGTTAAGGATATTATGATACAACTATCTATATAACTTTCAGGGTACCAGATGGATGTATAGCTTTCAGGATTAAAAAAAAAAATTCAGATATATATTTTAGGGTCATTGATTAACCAATAAGCAACCTATGGCTTTTTAAATAAAAAAGGCTCTCAGACTTGATTTACTTTTGTTTTGTTTTTTGTTAGCAGGGATTGAACCCAGGGGCACTTAACTACTGAGCCACATTCCCAGCCCATTTTTATATTTTATTTTGAGATAGGGTTTTGCTAAATTGCTGAGGCTGGCTTTGAACTTGTGATCCTCCTGCTTCAGCCTCCCAAACTGATGGGATTATAGGTGTGTAGCTTGTTTTTGTTTTTGTTTTATACTGGGAATTGAACCCAGGGGTGCTTAAACACTGAGCTACATCCCAAGATTAGACAGGGTTTTCCTAAGTTGCTTAGGACCTCACTAAGTTACTTAGGTTGACTTTGAACTTGTGATCCTCCTGCCTCAGCCTCCTGAGCTGCTGGGATTACAGGTGTGTGACACTGCTATCAGCAAGCAAGGCTCTCAGACTGTAGGAATGAATTGGTTTTACCCAGAGAGAGAGATGTTCATGCAGGGCATGCTGCCTAAAAAGAATATAATAAAATTAAATATATATGTATATATACATACACACATATATATGTAAAATACATCGACGTATTTATATGTAAGAGTATATTGCAGCCGGGTGCAGTGGCACATGCCTATAATCCTAGTGGCTGGTGGGGGGAACTGAGGCAGGAAGATTGTAAGTTCAAAGCCAGCCTCAACAACTTAACAAGGCCCTAAGCAACTTAATGAGACCTTGTCTCTAAATGAAATATAAAAAATGCTGGGGATTTGGCTCAGTGGTTAAGTACCCTTGGGTTCAATCCCTAGTATTAAAAAAAAAAAAAAGTGCATCACAAATAGAACAGGTGAGTATTGCCCTAGTAGTTGTGTACTGGGATATCACAAGGAGAAAAAATACAAGAATGTTTTCCTTACAGTCCTGATGGTGGAGAAAAAATTTAGAGCTTACCCTGAGAAATTAAGCTTCTTCCTTTTTCTTCCAGGGCACTGATCCTATCAGCCAGACCAAGGTGGCAGAGCTGCTTGGGGAGGGTGATGGTAGAAGGACCTCCCAGGAGGGACCTGGGGACAGTGTGAAATTTGAGGGAGGTGAAGATGCTTCTGTGGCTGTTGAATGGTCAGGGGTAAGTCTAATCATTTCTCCTTGATCTCTCCTGCCTTCTCCTGCTGGTGGTGTGAGAGGCTCTGAGCCTGCCTTTCTCCAGGTTCTGGAGGGCAACCTACAATGAGGACATGTGTTCCCATTCCAGTTAGCCCATCCCCTCAGGACTACCTCGGGAAGCCAACTTTTGACTGTGATCTTGTTTTCAATCACTGGGCTTTGGACGTATGCAGAATAAATCTCTCTGAGTCTACTCAGAAGCTAGTCTGCATGGGATTCCTTTAGCTTTGATTGCCCATCCCTCTATGTCAGGATGGCAGTGGGACCCTGCAGAGGAGTGGCTCTCTGGGCAAGATCCGGGATGTGCTTCGTAGAAGCAGTGAACTCTTGGTGAGGAAGCTCCAGGGGACTGAGCCTCGGCCTTCCAGGTACACAATGAGGTTGAGTTATGGCAAAGCAGGCAAGTAAGCCCTTGCCTGCAACTCCTCTTGGTCCCTGATCTCTGGAGAAGAGTATTGGAGAGGCACATAGAGGTCAATGGAAATGGTGACCGAAGAAGTTCTTGCAGGATGGGTGCCTCAATGGGGGATGAAGTTACCTGAGGAAATACTGATGTCTGATGAAGATAAGAGTGGGTGTGGCATGGGGGATGGTGAGGCGGCAGTGATCTGACTTCATGTGATACTGCCCAAGAGGCCTGTAGCTTCAGGGCCACCTGGAAGAAAGAAAAGAGGTCCCATTTATTTTATTTTCCATTGTAGCAGCAACATGAAGCGGGCAGCCTCTTTGAACTATTTGAACCAACCCAGTGCAGCACCTCTCCAGGTAAGAGTGGTGCTGTAAGCATATTGGTGGGTGAGAAAAGGATTATCAAGCAAGCCCAGTGGAAGGCAGGGAAGAGGGGAAAGTCTCCTGTGATGAAGATGGGCCAGGGAATTGGAGTCCTTGAGGAATCTGTCAATAGCTTGTTGGGGGATTGGGAGTAACCAACAAGGGGCATTTTTTAGGCTAGACATAATAACCAGTAAATTAATCAAGAGGGGACTAAGAGCCAGGTGTGGTGGTGCATACCTGTATCCCCAATGACTTGGGAGGCTGAGGCAGTAGGATCTCAAGTTAGAGCCTCAGCAACTTAGCAAGGCTCTAAGCAACTTGTTAAGACCTTCTCTCAAAATAAAGAATAAAAGGGGCTACGTTATGTGTGACTCAGTGGTTAAGAGCCCCTCAGTTCAATCCCCAGTACCAAACAACCAAACAACAACAATAACAACAACAACAACAAAACCCCCCCAAATACAAGAAAGAAGAAACTAGGAATTGATGCTCTCTAAATTGTTACTTTGGAATTTTGCATAATTCAAGAATGGAGATACTAACCTCCATTGAAGACACTTAATTATTCTTCTGCAGCTACCATATTACTCACCTTCGGGACTTTATAGTCCAAGACAAAGAAAAAGAATAAAAATATCGGGCTGGGGCCGTAGCTCAGTGGTAGAGCACTCACCTAGCATGCATGAGGCACTGGGTTTGATCCTCAGCACCACATAAAAATAAAATAATAAAATAAAGATATTGTGCCCACCTATAACTAAAAAATAAATATTAAAAAAGAATAAAAGTATTAAGTAGTCTCCATTTGAGAAAATAGTGATGATGATGACCACTTACGTTCAGCTCATTCAAAGAATATGTGAATATTCTTGTGCTTTCTCCTGGTAGTTTCTGCATCAGATTCTGGCCTTCTGGAAGATCCTAGCAGGGCCTAACCAAAGTCTCAGAATTTGGAGTTGAGCTTATAGATCTGATCCTAGGTCCAGAAATAGATTTCAGCCCTGGGTTAGATGGACTCTGGGAGACAGTCTTTGGAAAGCTGAGGTCCCTGGGTTGATGGGATGGTAATGTCTGTTTTTTCAGGTCTCTCGGGGCCTCAGTGCCAGCACCATGGACCTCTCTTCAAGCAGCTGACATTCAACCCATCCCCTAGATCTGCTGGGTCCTCCACAGCCTACACGGCATTCCCTATTGCTCCAGCCTCTTCTCTACCCCAAGGTGGGACAGTGAAGGAGGAGCAGTTTAACCGGAAGATTGCTGCTGCCTGTAGGGTCTCTGCTCCCTCCTCAGGAATCCCCCTTAGTAAGGACCCTCAGGATACACTCTCCCCACCCTGGGGTCCTCTAGAATAGCTGGCTCTGAGGCCCCCAAGGTGGGTATAAAGCAGGAATGCATCTCAGAGATGTAGTCTGCTGCTGACTTTTCTGTCAGGGGTTTGGGGCTGGCCAGTCGCCTTGCCCTGGCCTCTTTTGTTCCCTTCCCTCTGCTGCCTCACTTCAGGTCCATGTATTTCACATTTCTTAAATTAAAAAAAAAGAATCAGGTAAACTTTCTGCTGCTTGAGTCCTGATTGAAGGGGATAAGAAGCAAGGATTTTTTTGGGGCCTTTCACAGAAGGGTGAGGGGCAACGGTGGATGGGGTACCGGGAATAGTGTTGGTTGATTCTTGAACCTCTCCTCTCTTCTCCCTTGTTTGTATCCTCTCCCACAGGGCCTGAAGGAAGGCATCTGGGGGATGGGGAAGGAGGCCTACAACTCAAGGAGAAGGTGTTGTGGACTGGGTTGTCAGGGACATGTGGTGGCCATGTGGCAGGACCCTGGAGTCCTGGCGCCACTTCTTCTGCCTGTGAGGCCCTCTGTGGCTGCCCCTCCTCCTCCCAGCTGCTTGGGGGAAGGGAGGTCTAAGCAGGCCTGGGGGGCCCTCCAGAACCAAGGGGGGGACAAGGCACTATCCATCCCCTCCCAGTCTATCCTGGAGGCCTGAACAGCAGCTGGGGCCCATCTTCTAAAGTTTGACTCTTCCTGACCCGCCTCCTACACCCCTTGCTGCTTTCACAACAAAGAAAGAATGTGGGGGTGGTGGCGCTGGGGGTAGGAGGGGGGTGCCTGGAACAAGGGCTGTGCACAGCAGGGCCTCCCCACAGCTGGAGACTGGCCATGCCCTGACATGGCCCAAACAGCCTGGAGATGGACTTGGGATGAATCTAACAACCTTCAGCCTGGCTTTCAATGCCCAGCATGTTTCTGCCTTTCGGTTCAGATTGGTCCAAAGCCAAACCAGACCCCAGCCTTGCACTCCGCCCCTCCCCCCTCCGGCTTCTCCCACTACATCTTCCTAGGGCTCCAGAGTATTTCTAGTTTACCCTACTTGGGGACACCAAGGACAACCTGCTGGTCTAGGTCTCAGTCAAGATTTCTGGTGTTTTGTTTCCTTACCACTTGGAGAATTCTGGGGAAACTGGGTCGGAGCTTCCAGGCAGACACATAAATGACTATTCTTCCAAGGGGCTACGAATTAAAAGAGTCACTTTGGTACTCCTGCGTGCTTGCAAACCAGGTGTGTGGGTACAAGGTACGCTATCCTACCTCGTCCTGGTCCCTCACACTCCCCAGAGACTTCCTCCCTCCGTCCCGCATCTCTCTTCAGACCCCTCCCCCAACTGAGAGCTCCTCCCTGCCACCGCGGGGAAGGGGCGTTGAGGGGGCGGGGCGCCGCGCGGCGGCCAACGAGGAGGGGGCGTCGTGAGGCGGGGCTTGGCGGCGGCGGCGGCGGCGGCGCGCGTGGACTTGGAGGTACCGGGCGCGCGCGGCTCCAGCTCCGGACGCCTAGAGCTCGGGCTCGGGCTCCAGGTGCGGCTGCTGCAGCGGCGCCCGCGCTGTAGTGCGTCGGCCTCCTGGGCCCGCCGCGGAGCGCAGTCTGCGCGCCCTCCGTGCGCCCATCTCCCGCTTTCTCCAAGCCGGTCGTGATGGGAGCTGCGCGGGGATCCGCGGCCGGCCACTGCCGGCTGCTTCTGCTAAGCGTCCTGCTGCTGCCGCTCCTGGGCGGTGAGTCCCTGCGAGCTGTGGGAGCGGGACTAGGGAAGCGCGGGAGTCCGGCGGGCAAGAGGGGGCCCCGGGGAGGTGAGCTGGAGCGGGCGCAGTATCCCTGGAGCGAAGGGGAGACTTGCGGGGACTGCTTGGTCCGGGCGGAAGGGCTCAGGGAGCCGGGGGGTCCGGAGGCTGGCGAAGCCCCTGCGGACTCTGTCGGGATCCCTCTCCCATCCTGCGTTTTTAGCCTCCACGGAGTTTTCCCGGCCCGACCTGAGAGTTTGCTCGACAACAGCCGGGAGTTGCCGGCTCCTGGTGGGGACTTTCTTTTCGGAGGAGAAACGAATTGCTCCCCGCCCCCCCTCCCCGTGAGGGGTGCGGTTAGGTGGTTGGCGGTGGGGGAGACGGATTCCCCCCACGACCCGCAGGCTCAGTCCAGGTGAGAGAGGCCGGTCTGGGGCTGGATCCAGACCGACCTGCGGCGCGCAAAGCGCGGAGCTTTGTTGCCTCCGCCGGCCCGACGTTCCTGGCTGCCCTCCTGCAAGTTACCGAGCAAAGCAGGGACCCCAGATGGCCCTGTTGGTGAAGGCGGAGGAAGGGAAGAATTAGGGGCCGCCCCATCCTCTCTAGCTTCTGGCCTAAGTCCTGAGCTCATTCCGTGCCAGAGTTGAATCCGGGGAGCAGAGGGTCCCAGGCTGTCGCGGTGACTAATGTGTGAAGGCCTCTGCCAAAATCGGGCATGGCCGGCCTGCCAAGGTGCGGACGGGGTTTGTTCTGCGTCTTCCTGGATTTCCATTCTGTCCGTCCTCACAGAGGAAAGACATTCTAACTTTCTAAAGATAAAAAGGCAAAAAGAGCTTATTCCGGCTTTTCTTGGAGGGCCTCAGCGTTTTGATGAGGGTGTGGCCCGCATCTCCAAGGCAGACGGACGCCCCCCCCCCCCCCCCCGCAGCTTTTATTTCCTGGCTCAGTCACACCTGAGAGTCACCTCTGAAGTGTGGAAGTGCTTTACGGGAAATCACCAATCTACCCAAAGTGCATGCCAAACACCCTGGACTATTAAGGAAAAGATGTCCCTTCATCTATCTAAATACAAAATCTTTGGTCGTGGTCCTCAAGCAGCTTCCTCTTCTGCCTAGGGGATATATCCTAGTTTATCATTTTTTCCCTTGTTTGAAAAGTGGAAGTGGGGAGAACAGGGGTAGGGAATTGTGTTTTCTGACGTTTTCCTGGCCTGCCAGCTGTTGAAGGATTTGGGGGCTGATGGAATCAACATCTCCCTCACCCTTAATTGTAAAAGGAGAGGTTAATGTAACCTTGAAAGGAAAAAGCTCTGGGGCTTTGCAGGAGGTGTTTCTGGAGCTGCCTGGTGCATCTTATGATGTGTGTGGTGGTTATTGCTCATGGCAGAATCCACATCTGCTCCCAGAGGAAGTATGGAAGTTTTTTTTGTTTTTTTTTCCTTTCCTTTGCACAGCCAGGATCAGGGGGCCCAGCCATATGGGCGAGCATCCTGAGCTCACAGGCCTTCTGGGTTGTCTGGTTGGGTTTTGGTGTTCGACTCTACTGATACGGCTTCATTTGCTGTGGCTGTTCAGAGTTTCTGAAGTTAGGGGGAGATTCTGGTGGAGACTGGTCTCTTGTTCAACAAATGCTAAATTCCTTCTGTGAGAAGATGACTCTGATGTTAATTGATGTTAATCTAGTGATGGGTGTTTAGCAGGGGAGGGGGAGACAGTGGTGAGGGAGAGTTAGGGCAGGCTGAGGGCTTGGGACTGGAGGTCTGGAATCTCCTGGGGCGGGGGGATGTCTTGTGCTCAACAAAAGAACATTTTAATGAGAGCTTTAAATCAGTTCCACCAAATGTGCCTTGGTGTGGAACCTGTCTATGTGCTGTAAACAATTTCAGTCGAAGCTGAGGCGCCTGTTGTCTTGTAGTGAAATCCCCGAACTCTATCCACCCCAGACGCATGACTTAAGGGGGCAACAGATTTTTTAATAAATCACAGTAGATTTTTCCATCTCATTGTTTAACTGTGTCATTAACTAGAGTTGTAGTGAGACCCCACTGTTAATAAGGCCAGAGTTAGGAACCTAGGCTGGCTAGGTTTGTAGATTAGACCATTTTGAAGTTTGGGTAATTATGTTGTAAATGACTGAGTTACTTTCCAAACTCTGAGATCCCTGGTGTGATAAATATGGTGGAGGAGGACTGGGAGGCTTGAGGTTTGAAACCTGGGATTCTTTTTCTTTTTTTTTTTTTTTAATATTTAGTTTTTAGTTGTAGTTGAACACAATACCTTTATTTTATTTATTTATTTTTATGTGGTCCGAGGACTGAACCCAGGGCCTCTCCGTGCTAGGCCAGCGCTCTAACACTGAGCCACAACCCAGCCCAAAACCTGGGATTCTTAACACCAGTCACTTGAACAATCAGTTGTGGTCACCACCCATCCCTATTCACATTCCCATCTCTGGATTCTTTCCTCCAGGCTCTTGTTTGGGGAAACTAAGTTGTCATTTTTGGGGATAGGTTGTACTGTAGATTCCCCAACTTTTTCTAGCCTGTAGTTCAAGCCTGGGATTTGCTTTTATCAGCTGTGGGAAGTGTGATGGGAGGGAAAGGATGTGCTTCAGATCACTTCTAGAGGATATAGTTAGACTTCTAGTATTTAGAACAGCAATAAGTGATGGTCAGTATTTAGGCTATGGAGGTGAAATATTTGGCATAACCAACTCAAACTCATTGACAGGCCCTGAGCTAATTTCATTTCTTTTCTTTTGTTCTTTTTTTTTTTTTTAATATTCTTTTTAGTTGTAGGTGGACATGATACCTTTATTTTATTTATTTATTTTTATTTGCTGCTGAGGATCAAACCCAGTGCCTCACATGTGCGAGGCAAGTGCTCTGCCATTGACCACCCACCACAACCCCAGCCCTGGGCTAATTTCTTAACTTCTCAGTTTGCCGTCTCTGTAAAGGTGCTTGCTTCTTGGAGCTGAGTAGAGGATGAAGTGTAGTGATGTATAAAGACCCCTTTCCAGGTCTTTCTGCTCCTGTGCTTTGCAGGAATACCTGTTCAGCTTCATCATCATCCCCACAATATATGTTTTCCACCTACTGGAACGCTCCATTATAGCCAGCCTGCCTAAATGTCAGCTCCTGATACCTACTTAGTTTTCTTCTACCTTCCTTTCCTCAAGGGCAGTCCCCTGTGTGTGTTGTGTTACCTTTCCCCATCTCTCTTTTGCCCAGTTCACCTTCACTTCCTTCCTGAAGCTATCTTCTCTCCTGCCATAAAGTAGATATAATTTTGGAACTCTGTTATTTTTAGGATACCTTCCATATTTTTGTTCCAGTTTGGCCTTAATTTACTGAGGGTCTTCCTCTGTAGAAGTTCAGTACTCTGCCCTATCTAGGTTCATTAAAAAAGGGATTAAACCTTTTGTGTACAGGGCAGAGTAATCAAGGGCAAAGTGAAGCCTCTCCTAGGCACTTGGAATCCTTTGTGCCCTGTCCAGCTTCTTTGGGGTGGGGTTGCCTGGTGGTCAATTCTGTATAACCGAATCAAGAGATCATACTCCTTCCCTGTTTGTGTGTGGTCTGTTTTTTGTGGGTCTTTTCTGAATTTTGATGTGGCAGAGTTTCTGCCTTTCTCCAAGAGTTCTGGGCATGGGCAGCCACCTCTGTGTGTGAAGCTGACTTGCTTTGGAGGGTGGTAGCTTAAAAGCTGATACTGAGGTTCCTTCTGCAATGAACTATATCAGGCCTAGGTTTTATTGTTTTTGTGGGTTTTTTTTTTGCGGGGGGGAGGGTACCGTGGATTGAACTCGGGGCACTTGATCACTGAGCCACATCCCCAGCCCTATGTTATATTTTTTTAGAGACAGGGTCTCACTGAGTTGCTTAGCACCTAGCTTTTGCTGAGGCTAGCTTTGAACTTGTGATCCTCCTGCTTCAGCCTCCAGAGCTGCTGGGATTACTGGGGTGCACCACTGTGCCTGGCTGGACCTAGGTTTTCTTTCACTTTGCTACTCGAAATTAGGGCGAAAGCCAAGCAACATCAGCGTTCCCTGAGAGCATGAATCAGAATCACAATCTGCTTTTTAATAAGGTCCTCAGATGATTTCATCCTAAAGTTCCAGAAATCCTGGTCTAGGCGTCCCTCCTTATACAGAAACTTGCCATAAGGGGCTTTCCTTTTGCAGCTGTGTAAATTAGGACTGAGACCTTGTATGATATTTGAAGATTTGCTTTAAATAACTTAGTTCCTGCTGGTTAGGGTGGTATAGGCCTGTAATTCCAGCTACTCTGGAGACTGAGGCAGGAGAATGGCAAGTTCGAGGCCAGCCTCAGCAATTTAGCGAGGTCCTAAGCAACTTAGCAAGACCAAGTAGAAAATTAAAAAGGACTGGTGATGTAGCTCAGTGGTAAAGTACCCCTGGGTTCAGTTCCCAGTACTTAAATAAATAAATAACAGTTCATGTGAACACTGGTATAAAGTGTACGTTTAAAAATTACCTCACTTTGGGCTGAATTTGAATTAGATTTTTGTCAGGAAACTTGCCCATTAGAAGTGTGACTTTGCGAGCTTTGTCACATGAAATGTGATGTTTAGTTCCTCTCAGAGCCTATGCTTTTCTTCAAGGAGCATACATCTCTTTTAGAACTAAAGCCATTGGAGAAATTGGATTTGTTAAGCAGAAATTTAGTTGAAGGAGCCAAGCATGGTCGTGCATGCCTGTAGTCTCAGCAACTGAAGAGACTAAGGAGGCTTGCAAGTTCAAGACCAATTTCAGCAATTTCGTGAGATCTTCAGCAACTTAGCAAGACCTTATCTTAAAATAAAACATGAAAATAAAAATGACTGAGGGGGCTGGGGATGTGGCTCAAGCGGTAGCGTGCTCGCCTGACATGCGTGCGGCCCGGGTTCGCTCCTCAGCACCACATACAAACAAAGATGTTGTGTCCACTAAAAAATAAATATTAATTAAAAAAAAAATGACTGAGGATATAACTTAGTGGTGAACTGGCTCTGGGTTCAGTCCTCTAAACCAAAAAAAAAAAAAAAAAAGGAAAAGGAAAAGAAATTTGGTCCAAGGGTGACTTTTCAGGAACATGTCTGATTCATAAAGGGGGGCATGTCTCCATAGAGCTTCGACAGTTGTCCATTGTTTGTGTTTGGAGTGTTTCATATTTGAGAGTGAGATGGTTTGTGCTATTTGTGTTTAAGCCAGCACAGCTTCTGTGAGACTCATCTGGGATGGACGCTGGCTGGTTCAGACTCTCATATTTGAGCCAAGAGCAGTTTGGAGCCAGAGATTCAATCATTGTTTTTTTTTCCTGATGGAAGAAAGGATCATTAAGCAGGGTTAGGTGTCCTTGGCCTGTGGTCCCTCAGCCTTTCTCTGCTCTCCCTAACCTCAGTAGCATGCCTCTCTACTGCTGTGCCTAGCCACTGCCCCTGGCCAGAGCCACGTGGTGGGTTACAGGCCTTGGCTTCTGCTTGTTTGCTGGCACTGGCCCTTGTTTGCCCTGGAGTTGCTGCCCGCCCCTCTCCTCCATGGTTGCTCTGACCCCCATCTGCTTGGTTCTTTTTTCTGAGTGTGTGGAGATTCTGCCATTGTGGCTGGGTTAGTGTCCTGTCTTGCAGTTCTCTGAGTTCATTGCCAAGTGCACAGGAGTGCACATTCGGCCCTACCGAGCCCCCTGGCGCTTTGGTGGAGCTGGCGCAGGAGCTGCCACAGCTAATCAGTGGTTTGAGGAAGCCCTCTGTAGTATGTCACTTTTTCCATCCTCTTTTCTTCTCTGCACTTAGGCCATTTCCTTCCCAGTGATGCTACACAAACAGCATTTGGGCAAGGAGGACACTTTGTTTGAAGGGCTGACACAGGCACGTGCTACTTGCTAAGCTCTCATCTCCCTATGAACATTAACTGAGATGTGCCTTGAATGATGCACAGGCGAGTGGAATGGTGTCTCTCAGGAGCCCTTCAGAACCCAGCTCCTGTTGGATGCTTGACCCTGAGCTGATTTAAGTGTGCATGCAGCTTCTGAAAACTAGCTCTGAAGTTGTGGGGTAGGGATTCTGAGTCATGGGTGAGGAAGGTATAGATAGGTATTTCCCAAAAATGTATGATGGGAAGTAGAGTGGGAGAGCAGATAGCTATAAGTACTGTTTGAAATTTTAATTTCCTGGTCCTTACTGCAAGACCTGTCTACCAGGATCATTGGGGGAGGGACCAGATAGTGTCTTTTATTTTATTATTCTATATTATATTACATTATATTGTCCTGCATTTTTTGAGTAGCCAGACTAGTCATAGAATTCAAATTTTGAAAGGAATTTGTGCTTATAGAGCCATAGAAGATTCTTTTTATTTTTTATATTTTTGGTACTGGGGATTGAACTCGGGGGCACTTAGCCACTGAACCACATCCCCAGCGCCCCCCCCCCCNCTAGGTTTTATTGTTTTTGTGGGTTTTTTTTTTGCGGGGGGGAGGGTACCGTGGATTGAACTCGGGGCACTTGATCACTGAGCCACATCCCCAGCCCTATGTTATATTTTTTTAGAGACAGGGTCTCTCTGAGTTGCTTAGGGCCTCGCTAAGTTGCTGAGGCTGGCTTTGAACTCGTGATCCCCCTGCCTTAGCCTCTGAGCTTCTGGGATTACAGGCGTGCACCATCATGCCTGGCTTTAGGAGAGTCTTAACTTCACTGAAGTTTGAGAACCACCTGGTAACAAGAGACTTTGTCAGTCTGAGGTAGAGTAATGAGTTAGAGGGTACTGTTACTATTGAGGGGCTTAGGAGGAGTCATTCAAAGTGTTTGAGTGTCTTCTGCGGGTGAAGCTGTGTGAGGAGGGGCAGGAACCAGGAAGAGGACAAGATGGAGAGATGTGAATCAGAAAAGCATTAATGAAAGATTTACCATTTGATAAGTGCTAAGTAGAATAGAACATTCCAGAATGTGTGGGCACTAAGTCTCAAGAGCAAATGGGGATGTGAGGGCTTCAGAGAGGAGCGGATATTGCTAAGTAAAAGTAGGCAGTGGTCACTGTTTCAGAATAATATGAAAGCTTTGGAAGGAGTCTGAAAACTTGAGTGGTTCTTTTCAGTATCACATAACACCCTTGTGTGATAAAGTAAGACAAGATATCTGTCGGCCTGTGATTCCTGGTTTTCCGTATCTGGTCCTGGCTCTGTTGCTGCATAGCACATGGTGCTGAGCTGGTTAATTCACCTTTTTTTCATGTCCTCATTTGCACTGTGCAAGTGATGCTGATCCATGTCTTGCCTGCCCCATGAGTTTGTGATGAATCTCCAGTTGTGGACAGTGTTGACCCCTGGAGACGGCCACTCTTCCTAATCTTGCTATCTCTTCCCAGAGACTGCTCTGACCCTTTGTCACCCTCAAGGTGTTTGTCTTTCTTTCCAGCCTTCAGTCTTTGGAATGGTTTGTGAGGGCTCAACAGAGTCACTTGATCAGACAACTTTAAGATAGTTTCCTCATTCAAAAGCACAGATTTCTTTTTTGTTTGTTTGTTTTATTTTGTTTTGGTTGAACCGAGGGCCATGCACATGCTAGACAAGTACTGTACTACTAAACTACACCCCCAGACCAGAAAGCACAGACTTTCTAAATGTCTCTCAGTATTCCAACTGCAGCTTAGAAATGTGGGCACAGTCACTTGGTATTTCCTGGGGGGAACTATCCCTCCCTTCAGCTCAATAGCAGATTCTTCCAAGGGGGGTCAATAACTGGTTCAGGGCTACCATCTTCCCTGGCATGCGGGCATATGCTTCTTACAGTCTAGCCAGATGATTACCATACCCGTGGGAAGGGCTTCTCTCATCTCCTGTGACTGTGAGGATTTCCCCAGTCAGCGACTGTAACTTGTGGGAATCTCTGTCAATGCTATTAGGAGGTTGCCGAGGAGGTGCTTTGGGATCAGGGATGGAGGGTTCTTCCTAGAAGTGACTAGCATGCATAGAGTCTCCTCCAGGAGACATTGGCTCTTTTTTGTCCCATTCATAGGAAGTAGGGGGTGGAAGTGAGGCAGGGAGGAGAATACTTGTTTTTGAAATTGTTAAGGTGTCGAAGCACAGTACCTTAGTGTATGTTAGAAACAGCTGTCCCCCTTACCAGGTATGGTGGTGCATACCTATAATCCCAGCAACTGATGCAGCAAGCTGATGCAGGAGGATCACAAGTTCAAAGCCAGTCTCAGCAATTTAATGAGGCCCTAAGTAACTTAGTGAGACCCTGTCTCAAAATAAAAAAGGGCTGGGGATATAGCTCAATGGATAATTACCCCTGGGTTCAATCTCTGGTACCAAAAAAGAAAGAAATAGGTACCCTCAGCATGCACAAGGCCCTAGGTTCAATCCTCCCAAACCTCTCCTCTCCCCCACACTCACACAAGCGGAAGGAAGGAAAAAAGATACCCCTTTCTCCAGGTGGATGCAACTCTGTACCAGGGCCCAGGCCTCTTTGGCTAGTGGAGTTCAGGCAGTATTTCAGTGTTACACTTTGGCCAGGCATCTTAAGCTGTGTACAACCTATGGAGTTACTCAGGGCTGTCTCATTGGAACGAGGACTTGCAATTAGTGGTCTTTTATTTCTCAGCCGATAGATCAAGATGATTTTGGTGACCTTTATATTAATATTAGGTTTTTGTTGTTGTTATTTTGTTTTTGGTACTGGTACTGGGGATTGAACCCAGGGGTGCTTTACCATTCAGCTGGCACCCAGCTCTTTTTAGTTTTGAGACAGGGGTTCACTAAGTTGCCTTGAATTTTTGACCTTTCTGCTTCAGCCTCCCCAGCTACTGGGATTATAGGCATGTACCACCCTTCAAGCTAATGGTATATTTTAAATGAACCCTCTTGGTTACTGTTCTCCTTGCTTCTAAGATGGGGTACTGCTGCCTATAACACAGTAGGAGAAGCCTGGGAGGCTGGGGCTCCAATACTCTACCTACTTCACATTGCCTATCAGAGGCTGCTGAGATCTTGGCCTATTTCTGGATTGTTCTCCCACCAGAGGATTTTGCTGCCTGGCAAACGCAGGCTGTTAGCTTCATGTAATTATTGGTGCAGAAGATTGGCTGAGTCTTCAAGGAAAGGGGCCTCTCAAGAGTTTATTTCACATTTCATAGTGGAGCTTCAGGTTTTCTTGTCTCCAGTGTTCTCTCTCCCAGGATCCTCCTGGGCCCCCAGGTAAAGTGTGTGGGCACAGTTCCTGCTATAGAGGAACCATGCAAGAGAAGTGGTATCACCTTATTGTCAAAGGTGGGTTCCAGGCCTCGAAGGGCTCTTGCTCTAGGGGATCCTGTTGATGTCCATACCTCCTAATAAGCCTAGGATGTACTAGACCCCAGACTTGGAGTGGGGAGACAGGAACCCTGTTTCCGCATTTCCTCCAAACTTCTTGTGTAACCATAGGTAAGTCCCATCCTCTCTGGGTCTCAGCTTGAAGATGGAAGACCCTGGAGGGACTTTACTGTGGTGAACTTTGAAGCCAACCCAGTGTGGCACCTCCAGCTGTATTTCTGCCGTACCTCACAGGCTCTCCTCCTTGCCTTTGGTTTTTGGAAAGACTTTAATCTGATGGCTGCATTTAGTGCGTGGGTATAGGTGCCTTTCGACCTAATCAACTGGTGGTGTGGGTGTTAGGGTGTGATTCCCTGGATGCCAAGGGGAGTGGAAAGGTTGGAATAATTTGGAGAGGTTTGGGATACTCTCATGAGAAGAAAAATAAGAGATTTTTCTCTAAGTAAGAGAGGGCTTACATGTGTCCCTAGTTAGTACCCTTTTCTTGTGCACAGAAGGGAGAATACCCAGAGGGAGAGTTGAAGCTGGGGAGGACTGTGTGCTTTGGAAGAGCCTCCCCTGTAATAACTGACAACTGCACCCTGCTTTGTAATTTACAAAATGCTTTCCACCCACACTGACATTGGGTCCTATCTACAGGCTCAGCAGTAGGTAAGACAAGGGTGTTTTTGTGTGTGTGTGTGTGTGGGGGGATGTTTGACGTGTAAACTGAGGCACAAAATTATGATCTACTCAGCTCTGCAGATTTGGTATGTGATAGAGCTACAACTAGAGTGCCTGTCTCTACTGTCCTGTCCACTTAAAGTCCTGGTATACAGTCATTACTAGAGGCTGTGAAATGTCACACATGTACCTTGGGTGAGGATACGTGCTGGAGAGAGGATTTTGCCACCAAGAGGGTGGGTTTAGGAACAGTCCTGTCAAAGTCAGAGTGTGGAATGACCTTCCTTGCTCTTTCTAGGCAAGGAATAAATCAATAATGTATACATGGAGAGATCTTTTGGGCTCTATATTAAAAAATACTGGTCTTCCCACTTTTTTATTTCAAGCAAAGTTAAGATTTTCAAATGTCTCATTTAAAGATCTGTACATATTTTAAAGTTTTTAAGAGTCATGGTCAGACTGTATGTAGTCTAGAGGTCCAGAACTCTCCTCCTGAATGACCATGGTTTGAGGGTTCTTCTCATCAAGCCTTAAGTCCTTAGTCTCTTCCACCTGGTGCTTCTGGAAAGTCACAGGCTACAGGCCTCAGCTTGTAGGTTTGCTGCCACATTCCAGACCAGTGCTGCCTGTTGGGAGTTGCACACTGGGCCCTGCTCTGATGGAGACCACGTAGGTGGCAACAGTCACTCCTGTAGTGGTGATGGTGCTCCAGGCCCTGACACCAAGTAGGCTGAGGACTTTGGAGTCAAGTCTTTTAAACCTCACAGGTGTTCAGAAAAAAATCAAGATCACAACCTTTGACATTCTAGGAGATGCAAGTTTTATTGTGCTAGGTGTTTCTCCCTTTGGCTGAGTCATTGACCTCTTTTGGGGATTCTACTGAGGTTTTTCTTCAGCGTCTGAAGTTCTCAGGTTCCTATCATGGAAGGATGCAAAGAGACAGCTCTGGTGATCTGATACTCTTGTATAAAAATAAGACCAGAAACAAAGTGGAGCTGTTTTCCAGTGGGGAAGAGAGAGAGAAGGCTCCTTCAGGCCAACAGATTCTTAGGAGAGGTGATGGGGTAGGATGACATTTGAGATCCAGAGTTCATTCTTAGCCACTTGAAAAACAAAATAAATCATAAACAAAGAAAACCTTGTCTTGCAGTCTTAGGGGGAAAACAAGGAAATGTTGTTGGTCTTGTAATTCCAGATATAAAGAGCAAATCATTCTACCAGTTTGGTTAATTTAGGAGATTAAACCAATTGTTAAACTGATCGGTTGAAATAATGCCCAACTCAGCAGCTTTTTGAGGCCTGGGTTTTGGGCTCTTCCTTCACTGCAGGAGGCAGGGGGGACCTAGAGGAGGATCTTTCTCTTTCTTTTTCTTTCTCTCCCCCTTTACCTCTCCTTAAATTTTTTTGAAAACTCCTTAAAACAAAAGACTTATTATTTAGTAAACACTGTACCCCATTTTGATGAAGTATCCTGATTGGCTTGGTACACTGGGCAGTATTTGCCTCTTTATTGCTGTGTAAGACGTTGGAGTGCTGTGGGCTGCTTCTCGGCTGCTGGAGTCTTCCCTTACCCTCTTTACCTTTGTCTCAGGGCCCTTTGAAGATGGGCCTGTGGAGGCCGCTGAGCTGGCCTGTTCTGTCTCCAGGCTGCAATTTTAGGCGAGTCTCTACTTGGGCCTTCCCACGAGACTCCCTTTTCCAGGCCCCCCACAGCTGCTACTGGTGACCCAGAGCATGGGCCCAATGTAGCCTGGGCACGGGTGGTACCCTTCTTCACCCCTTCCCACCCGACTGGGATCAAAGGAGCCTCCTCAGGGAGCAGGAAAATACCTCTCCCAATAGCCTCACCAGTGAGTAAACAGCCTGGGCCTCTCCGGCTTTTGAAGCATGGTGCTTCAGGCCAGGAGGAATGCAGAACATTTCATTTTAGGGGTGGACTTAGGTTTCCACTGCTTTCGGTATTTGCAAATTCGAAACAAATGCCCTCATTTAGCAGCAGGCAGGCTGGGCAGTAAACCGGGGCTGTTTCAGGGCATTTATGGCAGTCACAGGTATTTGTGGAGAGAGGGACCTCAGCAGGTTTAGGGAAAGATAGAGCGTTTATGGTTAGGTGGGTTGTACAAAGACCCCGACCTGGGTCTCCGGTGGAGGGTTGTTGTTAGGTGGGCTCTGTCATAAAAAGGATTGCAGTCTCCTGCCTCCCAGGAAGTATCTCCTCTGGCGCACAAAGGGGTTTGGGATGGTGTTTATCCCCAGAGGCTGATGTTAAGGGCCCAGTCCCTCTCGCCTGGCTGCCAAAGTATCAGGTTTCCAATGAACCCTGGCTTCTCCCACTCCAGGACTTGAAAAGCTTGTTAAAAGTGCTTTATATGTAACGAGTTGGCTGAGAGGTCCCCCCTCACTTCCAGCCAGTTTTGCAGGGAAGGAGCTAGGGAAACCTGTTTTCCTTTTGTTGTTGTTTCTGGAAGTAGGATCTGTGAAGGTGCAACTGAAGAAAGATCCTGGTTTTAGGAATCAGCCACATAAGGTTTTTTTGCCTTTGATGGGACTGTTTAACCAAGGAGGGTCTGTTGGAGGCCTGGCACTGCATCCACCCCCCCACCCCACCCCCCGCCGCCCATATTGCCCCCTTGCTCATAGGGAAGTTCCAAAATCAGAAATCTGTTCTGGCTCCACAACTTCCTTATTAAGAGCTCTTATATAGCTTGCTTCACTTCTCTGAGCCTCAGTTTATTCTAAGCTGGAAATAGTAATACCAATCTTGTTAGAGTTTTTTTTTTTAAGAATTAAGAGGGAAGATATTGTATTTTTTTTAAAGCTAAGTGGTCTTTCATATTTTCAAATCTTTGAAACTGGAAAATAGTTTATGATCAACTATATAGCATTCTCTTTGTTTAACTGGTGCTGTTTTTCCTTAGTGCACATAAATAGTGGTGCATCTTAAAATCAGTGGCATCTTTGAAATCTAGTATGTATGAAGGACTTAGCGTGTGAACTAGTGAATGCTCAATAAAAGATGTTTCTAACTGTTATTAATTTACTGGGTTTGCTTCTCAACCTCCAGTAACTTTCAACAGAAGCCGTTTTCCTTTTAGTCTGGCACATAAATAACAAATGATGCTTAGGCATAAGGCATTATGCTAAGCAGTGTGTGTGTGTGTGTGTGTGTGTGTGTGTGTGTGTGTGTTGGGGGACACTTTAACTCCACCGAAGACAAGAGACATCCAGCCGCCGAAACTATAGATGTCTCTAAGGACTTTGATGGCAGAGTCTCCATTTTAAAAGGCTGAGCTGTTCCTTTGGAAGACTAGAGATTGATTCCAGGAATGGATTGTCTGTAGGTGAATCAGGACACAACTAGAAGAGAGTAATTACCAAGACAGAGGTACATGGAAGGCTAAAGAGGGGGTACACAGGCCACATGGTATGTGTCGGGAGTTTAGGATCTGGGGGCCTGAGGGGACAGGCAGGGGATAGACAGGAGATGGTAGCATTTTCTTTCCCAGGTAGCATAGTTGTGTGAGGTTGATCCTAACTTTGTTGAGACAATTGGTCCCATTCATTCTGTTTTGTGTGATCCCCAAGTTACTAAGTAGTATCTTACTCCCTTTAGGACACAAATAACCCAAAGGCCTAGGAATTCTTAATTCGGTTGAGTTCTGGTTCATTTTATGGTGGGATGGATTGACTGTGGTGTTGGGGCTTAGGTGGTAGGTGAAAAGAGAAAGATATGCTCTTTTGTGTGACTGTATGAGCTTACAGATTCACTTCTGTAAGCTTAGGCACCCACCTAAGGAGACCCAGCCCCTCTAGGAAGTGAATGCCCTTCTTTAGTTCCTTTGGCCTCCTTTAAGAGTGTTTTGAAGAAGAATAAGGTATTATACATGTTGTACTTTGAACAATCAGGAAGAACAGTTTGGAGGTGTTAAAATTTCAGCACTCTTCCTGAAAACCTATGATATACTGGTAAGAACATTTTTAATGGTATACAACTTATTTTTAGAGGCCCTCTAAAACATAATGTGAAATATTTTTCTTTCTGAGAAGGGTCTGATCTTCCTGTCCTCTCTCTCCTGTGAGGGTCATAAGGGGCCCTGGTTCCTTTCAAACCAAGTGAACAGTATATGGTACCTTTATATCTGTGGGGGGTTGGTTCCTTGACACCACTACCTCCACCTTGCTCTTGGATACCAAAATCTGTGAATGCTCAAATCCCTTATATAAAAGGACATAGGGGGCCGCATATATAGCTGAGTGGCAGAGCACTGGCCCAGCATGTGCAAGACCCTGGGTTTAATCCCTAGCACTGCAAACAAACAAATGGACCAATCAGGAAAAAAAGTAAAAGTAAAGTGGCATAGGTATTTCATGTAACCTAGCACATCCCCCCATGTACTTTGAATCATTCTAGATGTACTTACACTAGTTAGTACAATGTAAATGCTATGTAAATAGTTATTATACTGTATTGTTCAAGTAATCATAAGAAAGTCTGTTCATGTTCAGTACAGATGCAAATTAAAATATGTATATATGTTTTCCTCCAAGGTGGGTTGAATCCATGAATGCAAATATACAGATACAGAGAGCTGACTTACTTTGAAGCTCTTTATGTCCAAGAGCACCAGTCAGATAGCTGTGGGCTCTCCACTGTCCTGAGTTTAACTAGTTGCCTAGTTTTGCTCTAGTTCCCCCTTACTCCCATTTACACTCATGGAGGACAAGTCCAGAGAGAATTTGTATGGAAAGACCTCCATGGGTCTCCTGCCAGGGGTTAGCCTCATGGGTGGAGATGGCAGCCTCTGAATTAACAGTGGCCTGTTCTGGGCCAGGCTGCTTCCTCAGTCCTGGAGAGAGGTGTTGATCAGGCCAACAGGGCAACAAATCCCCTGAGCCCCAGGTTGGAAATAAATTAGTTAAAAGTTGCTCTCAGACTCCTGACAAATTGCTTTCAGTTTTTGCTGCCAAAAGAGAACTTTGAAAACAGGGTGTAAATTGGGTTATTTACACTGTCTCTGTTGTTGCCTCCGTGAAGTTGGTGAAGGAGGGTGAGGATCCAAGTGGCCTTTTCAGGTTTTTGGTTGTTGAGTCCCTTAGGTACCTGGCATCAGGTGAAGTGGGGGTGGGGGTGGGCGTGTCTCCTGTGAAGTGCCCTTGAATGCAGGATGTGTGGTGACCTGACAGGCCTTTGAGGTGCCCTGGGACCAGCCCCTTTCTTAGATCAAAGAAACACCTTTTGTTTTTCCTGCTCACACTTTTCCTCTGCCCTGGAGCCAGAGTCATAAAGAGGTTGAGATGTGAGGGTCTGCACCTGGTGGCTGGGCTTGTGAGTGGAGTGGGGGCAGCAGAGGTGGGGGTCTTCTCTTGTACCATGTACTTCCTGTCTTCTGCTGCCCTGGATGTGCTAGAGGCTGCCTGGGCTAGCCTGGGCACCTGAGGCTCTGCCGAGATGCCCGCCTGTCCTGTAGGGCCCTGCTCCACCAGGCTGTAAGCTGGCGAACCCGCCACACAAAGACGGATTTCACTCCAGGCTAAGTGTTTTGTTGCTGAATCATTTGCATTCATTAAAAGTAGTGAAGAGTGAGTGATATGTAAGGCAGCAGGACAGGTTTGCTGGAGGCCGCTGCCTTCTAACCTCATTAAGAATTCTGGGGCTGAGGAGAGGAGGGGAGAGGATGGGTGCAGCTCATTCAAGCTTACTTAACTTCTGACTACCTTGGGCAAAGGCCAGCTACTAAAATATGAAAAATGTTTGCCCAGCAGCCCCCAGAGCTTGGCCAGACTGCCCCAGCCAAAGAAAACACACACTTACAATTCATTATTTAGTCTCCTCCCGCGTGCTTGCTCCTGTTTCTTCCTCCCCTGGGAACTTGCTGTGTTGGGGGGCACGTGGGGTGGGGGGCAGGAAGGCTCCTACACCTTTTAAGGGGAAGCTAATCCTGGAGCAAGTGCTGTCTACACTCCACCCGCCTTCCCCAGTTGATTTCACTGGTTGCCTGGATTGTTTCTCTTAGGGTTTCCTATTTTAAACAATGCCACCACAAATATCCTTGTACCTGTCTTTAATTTGCACTTGTATATCTGTAGGATAAATTCCTGGAAGTGGAATTGCTCTGTCAAAGGATGTGAACTTATCAAAATTGTGTGCAAGAATTTGTATGCTTGTTATTTGTTATTGGGGGGGGGGGCGGTTATAGTTTCCATCAACTATTTGGCCTGTAACCAAAAAGTTCCTCAATCACTGCTGTACAATGGGCCTGTGAAAAATCACAGGATAGTGTGAAAACAGTGAAGTGTGATTCAAATGTGGGGCATTGCTACAGTGACCAGATGATTTATCATCCAGACATTCCCAGCCCCATCATTAATAATTATGCCAAGACAACTAGCATAAACCAGGGTTGTTCCAGGTAAGAGGCAGGGTGGTGGCTCATTGCCCACCCAGGATCTTATTCCCTGATCCCTGAGGATCTATTCTCTCTTCTGTACCATTTAGCGCCAAATTGCCTGCTCTTTTTTGTATTTTATTGATAGACAGGGTCTCGCTGAGTTGCCTAGGGCCTTGATAAATTGCTGGGGCTGATCCTGAGCCTCTGGGAACTCAGGCGCCCACCACTCTGACCTGGCTAGCCTGCTCTTTCTTATCTTCCATTCTGTCCCATGTGTTCTTTTTGTTACACCAGCTTGATGATCAGCTTGTGGAGAGGGTCAAAGTCTTGTCTCTGTTTTCCCACAAGCGTGCCCCTCTCCCAGAGGCTTAGTGGATGCTCAAGAAGTTCTTGAATCCCAAAGACTAGAATTCCAGTCCTGGAAGATGGGGTGATTGTGCTGAACTTAGTTTCTAATCCGTGGGATGAAAGTGATGCTGTTCCTTTCCTATCCAGTGATGGATGTGAGGTAGTTTTTGAAGGATTGTGTTCATTCAGTTCTTGCCATGTGGGAGTAGAGCCACAGAGTTCCTTATTGTGGGCCACCTAACTACTCAGTGACAACTGCTTGGGAGCCTTTAAGGTGGCTGTCTGAATTTATTCCACTTCTCCGTTTATTACTGTCTTCTCAATTGCTCTCAATCTGTTCCTTTACCTTTAAGTCTCATTGTCCTGGGTATGGTTCAGGTCCTGTCATTTCTTTTTTGGAATACTGCTGTTAAAAAAGGAAGGTGGGGCTGAGGATGTGGCTCAAGTGGTAGCGCGCTCGCCTGGCATGTGTGAGGCACTGGGTTGGATCCTCAGCACCACATAAAAATAAATAAGTGAAATAAAGGTATTGTGTTCAACTACAACTAAAAAATAAATATATATATAAAAAGGAGGTTTTTGTTTGTTTGTTTCTGCACTGGGGATTGAACCTAGGGTCTTGGGCATGCTCAGCAAGTGCTCTACCACTGAGCCACATCTCCAGCATGCCCCACCCCCCTTTTCTTTTTTAAGTGTTTAGACAAGGTCTTGCTAAGTTGCCTAGGCTGGCCTTGAATTTGTAATTCTCTTACCTCAGCCTCCCAAGTTTCTAGGATTACTGGCATGTGCCATCATGGCCAGTAAAGAAGTGAATTCTTTTTTGATTTTGAGACGAGGTCTTGCTAAGTTGCCCAGGTTGGGCTCTAACTTGTGATCTTCCTACCTCAGTTTCCTGACTTGCTGGGATTACAAGTGTGTGCCACTATAAGGAAGTAAATTTTAAAGGTAGTATGTATTTTTTTCCCCCTCAAAAATATCAAGAAGACATGTTCTTTGTAAAAATCTTCCTCCAAAAAATCAGATAAGAAGTTGAGAGAAGTAAAGGAAGTTGACGAAGAGGGTAAGGAATATAAGGTGACTGGAGAAGGTAGTGAACAGGTGTAAGGAAACAAGACTATGTAATCAGAAGCTGGGTGCAGTCGTGCATGCCTATAATTCCAGGGACTTAGGAGACCGAGGCAGGAAGATCTCGAGTTTAAAGCCAGCCTTAGCAACGATGAGGCACTAAGCAACTCAGGGAGACCCTATCTCTAAAAACAAAAAGGGCTGGGGATGTGGCTCAGTGGTTAAGTGCCCTTGGGTTTAATCTTTGATGCTCCCCACCAAGATAAAATAAAAAACGAGATAAAAGCAAAGACAGATGTGTTCTGATGATAAATTTCAGTGGAATAGGTCTCCCACTGACTTAAGACACAATTTAAAGTGAGTGAAAAAGTTTCATGTTGGGCTGGTGGTGTTCTCAGAAGTATAGCAAGCGCCTAGTCATGCTTAAAGCTCTGGATTTAGTCCCCAGCACCCCAGAAAAAGAAAAAAGGAAAAAGAAATATTTTATGTTCCTTACTAAAATAGTTGACAGGGCTTGTTGTTCTTTTTTCTTTTCTTTCCTTTTTTTTTTTTTTTTTTTTTNTTTTTTTTTTTTTTTTTTTTTTTTTTTTGCGACAGGGTCTCCCTAATTGCCCAAGCTGGCCTAGAACTAGATCTTCCTGCCTCAGCCTCCCAAGTAGCTGGGGTTACAGCTGTGCACCACCACGTTGGTCTAGTTGTTGTTTTATTTTAATTTTAGGCCAATAGCTTCATTTATTTTACTCATTATTTAGGAAATGATTTAAGAGTATTAATTTTCTTCTGATCCCACTTTAAAATTAATAGATTTAAAATGAAACAATATATAATTGATAAAGTAATTTAGGATTCAATGTTAAAAGAATAGAAGAAACAAAATTTTGACTAATCTAGATAAGAAAAAGAAAAGGTCAGTAGATAAGAAAGCACAAAAAAGAGGCTTTAATGTCATTTATTCATAGCTCTTTACTATTTCCTATCTCCTTCTCTCCTCCCTCCTGCATGCTAGACAAGCACTCTACCACTGAGCTACCCACCAGCCCCCACAACTATTTCTTGAATACACATTGAGGACCTGGTACTAGGGATATAGAGCAAGACATCAAATAGATAAGGTCTGACTCTAAGGAGCTTACCTCTTAGCGGGGAGGGTTACCATTTAAGAAAATGCATACTTGGAATCAAGTGTAGTGGTGCATACCTATAATCCCAGCAACTTGGGATCCCAAGTTCAAGGCCAGCCTCAGCAACTTATTGAGACCTTGTTTCAAAATAAAAAATAAAAAGGGCTGGAGATGTAGCTTAGTGGTTAGGTGCCCATGGTTCAATCCCCAGACCCAAAACAAACAAACCAAAAAAAAAAAAAAAAGGAAAAAGAAAGAAAATGCATGTAAGTAATTACAGATATGATCATTGCAAAGGGAAATTTTGTGTAAGAAGATATTTTTTTAGTTGTAGATGAACACAATACCTTTATTTATTTATTTATCTCTATGTGATGCTGAGGATCGAACCCAGTGCCTCACTTGTGTTAGGCGAGTGCTCTACCACCAAGCCACAACCCCAGCACCAGAAAATATTTCAATATTTATAAGAGGTACCATGTTTTATTCTATGGTATGAAATAAATGACTGACATTTGTTCAACAACCATTAGAATGACTAGTTACTATTAAGAACAATTGAAAGGTAGTTAAAAAAAATATATCCCAAAATTGTATGAAATGGTTTTGAGGGGAAATTTTGAAAAATATTGAGGAAATAGAGTCCATAATGCTTTCTAGATCATCACAGAGCCAAGGAACTGATGGATAACATCCTGTGAGTGTCCCAAAGTTGATATAACCTCGTTCCCAAATGCTGGCTGACTGTGCAGGAAAGAAAAATACACAACTTAAGAAGTGTTGATTTAAAAGCCCAATTTAGAATACTGGCAAATTAAATCTAACACTTCATTAAAGGGTAATGTACCACAAACAAGGATGTATTCCAAAAATTGTGTGGATGGCTTAATCTCATACAATTCATCAAAGAAGTCAGGAATTATACAATTCTGTCAGTAGAGGCAAAAATGACACTAGTTACAAATTAGCATCCTTTTTTGATTTTTTTTTTTTTTAAACTCAAACCCATCCAACATTAAACTTAAAAATGATATTGTGTACTCACTAAAATAAAGAAGTCCCGCATTAAAACAGTGAGCTGGGCATAGCCGGGCTCATGCCTGTAATCCCAGTGGCTTGGGAGGCTGAGACAGGAGGATCTCAAGTTCAAAGCCAGCCTCAGCAAAAGCAAGGCATTAAGCAATTCAGTGAGATCCTGTCTCTAAATAAAATACAAAATAGGGCTGGGGGTGTGGCTCAGTGGTTGAGTACCCCTGAGTTCAATCCCTGGTACCAAAAAGA
>NW_025999982.1:10695544-10722599 GCF_001458135.2 Marmota marmota marmota
AAAAAAAAAAAAAAAAGGTATGACCAAAAACAAAACAAAAAATCAGAAAGGTATTTGTGGTTTATTGTGTGGAAGGAAGGAAGGGAGGGAGGAAGGAAAGGAAGGAAGGAAACTGCTAGTATCAAATGTTATGGGTTGTGTCCTCAAATAATATTTTGAAATTCTAAGCCCTGATACCCATGAATTTGACTTTAATTGGAATTAGGGTCTTTGCTTATGTAACCAAGTTAAAGCGAAGTCATTGAGGTAGGAGAGTAATGCTGTGTGAGTGTTGGTGCCCAGTAGAAAGAGGAGAAGGGATGCTGGGACAGACACACACCAAGGGAAGACAGCTAACGACAGGGAGGCAGAGATTGGAGTGACATTTCTACAGGCCAGACTGGGGCAGCCACCAGGAGCTGAGGGGGCCACGGGGCAAACTCCCTGTGAACCTCGGAAGGTCTCTGCCAGGACTTGATTTCAAACCTCTGGCCTCTGGTACTGTGGGAGGGTGAGTCTCTGTTGTTTTAAGCCCTGTTATGGCAGCTGTGGCAGTTCTGGGAGACCCACTCACAGGTGTGGTGCTGTCCCGCAATCCCAACCTCTGACTGTGCCTGCTGCCCTCCCTACCGCAGAGAGCTTCTTCAGTCTGTTTTCCACCCTGGCAACCATCTCCCTGGAAACAAGGACTCACTGTAGTGATTTTTGTTGGGAGACAACCTGAGCAGGGGAGATTTGCATTTCACCCCTTCACCGCTCTGCCTCAGACCAGCATCCTGGTGGTTTCTTGCTGTGCTGTCTCCTCTGAGCATCCTGAATCACTTGGAATTCTCTGCCCTTGCTTTGTCTCTTGTCTTCTGATTGTTCTATTTTCCAAGTCTTATTCCTTCATAAAACCTTGTTCCTTCATAAATCCAAGAACTCTTCCAGGATTCTTGCCTGGCCCCTTCTCCCCCAGCTCTACCTGAGAAGCGTCCCTCATGTACCCTTTGTACCCATCATACTGTGTGACAGTGCAGCCCTGGCTAGTGACTACAGTAGGCATTCCTTTGGAGCCAGATGAACTGAGACTTGACTCTTACATTTGCCACCTATTAGCTTTGTGACCTTGAGCAAATTGCTTTACCTCTCTGTACCTCAGTTTCTCTGTCTACATAATGAGGATGGTAGTGCCTGCTTGACTGAGTGGGTGTGAGCATTAACCAGAGATAATATGGTTAGAGTGCTTGGAACAGTGCCTGGTACATAGTAAGGGTCAGTAAGTGTTCGCTATTACTATAATTATATGTTTACTTGTCTGACTCCCCCAGTAAACTGAGATACTTAAAGGCAGTAATTGTGTGTTTTTCTCTTTCCATCCCAATGTCTTAGGGAGTACTTGGCACATGGAAGGCTCTAAATAAATGTTTGTTGAATTAATAATGATAATTAATGTAATTGTCTACCAGGAACCATATGGGGCTCTGACCCTCTGCTGGTTCCGCGTCGTGTAGAGATACTGTGAAGACTTATCTGGCTTGTTTACACCACGACAAATCAGCCAGTTTTTCCTGAGCACCTCTCATGGACAAAATGCCTGCTGTGGAGGAGATGGATAGGTGTGAGATTGACTCTTATCCTCAGGAAGCATAGACTTTGGCCAGAGAGACAAGGTTGTGAGCATTTGAGGCGTTTGACAGCAGTATTAGGTTCTCACGGCCAGGGTGGGAGCAATATGAAGCACTGGGAATGGGTGTTCACAGTTCCTGTTTTGGTGGCACATTGTTAGCTAATTTCTTCCTTGTTTTTTTCTAAATTTGTTCTAGAAAGTGTATGTGTGCGCACGCGCAAGCATGTGTGTTAGGGATTGAACCCAGGGGTGCTCTACCACTGAGCTACATCCTCAGCCCCAACTCCCATTTTTTTTGGTTTGTAATTTTATTTTAAGACGGGGTCTCACTAAGTTGGCCTCGACTTTGTGATCCCCCAGTCTTAGCCTCCCAAGTCACTGGGTAACAGTTGGGCACCTCCATGCTCAGCTATTCTAGAAAGCTTCTTAAACTTTTTTTAAAAAAATATTTATTTTTTAGTTGTAGTTGGATACAATACCTTTATTTTATTTATTTATTTATATGTGGTGCTGAGGATTGAACCCAAGGCCTCACACGTGCTAGGCGAGCACTTTACCGCTGAACTACAACCTCAGCCCAGCTTCTTAAAACTTCTTAATAATGAAAATCAGATCTAGGTTTCTTTGGGTTCAGATTTGATTATTTTTTCCTTCATGTGTACTTTTCTCAGTAGAAACTTAGTATCTGTTTGTCTCTCTGGAATTAGCAGCCATTAATACTCATTGCTAGATCCATTATTTCATTAGAGGATTGTAAAATGGTGATATTCTATTTATTAGCTGGAAAGTTCTATAAAGACAAATCTCCCCTCATTAACTGTTTTATTGTCCTGAGATATAGCTCTTCAAGAAAGGGAAAATAGCCAGACGGTGGCTCATGCCTGTAATCCCAATAACTCAGGAGGCTGATACAGGAGGATCTTGAGCTCAAACCCAGCCTCAGCGACTTAGCAAGGCCCTTAGCAACTCAGTGAGATCCTGTTTCTAAATAAAATACAAAATAGGGCTGGGGATGTTGCTCAGTGGTTAAGTGCCCCTGGGTTCAATCTCTGGTACCCACCCACCTTGCCCCCCCCCCAAAAAAAAAGAGGAGGAAGAAGGAAAAAAAAAGAAAAAAAGGGGCTGGGATTGTGGCTCAGTGGTAGAATGCTCGCCTAGCACAGGCGGGACCTGGGTTTGATCCTCAGCACCACATAAAAATAAAGGCATTGTGTTGTGTTCATCTACACCTAAAAAAATAAAATAAAAACCCAATTCATTATTTTGAAAATGGTAAAGAATTGAGCACCGATTTCCCCTTTCTTCTTCTTTTTCTTTCTTTCTTTCTTTTTTTGGTACTGGGGATTGAACCCAGCTGTGCTTAACCACTACCACTGAGCCACATCCCAGCCCTATTTTGTATTTTATTTAGAGATAGGGTCTCACTGAGTTGCTTAGGGTCTTGCTACATTGCTGAGATTGGTCTTTTTAAAATTTTTTTAATTTGTTCTAATTAGTTATGCATGACAGTAAAATGCATTTTGACACATCATACTCAAATGGAGTATAACTTCTCATTCTTCTAGTTGTCCATGATATAGAATCACACCAGTCTTGTAATCATATATGCACATAGAATAATGATGTCTGATTCATTCCACTGTCCTTCCTGTCCCACTCCCCTCACTTCACTCCCCTCTGTCTAATCCAAAGTACCTCTGTTCTTCCTTAGCTCCCCTCCTTTATTGTGAATTATTGTCCATTTATCAGAGAAAACATTTGGCCTTTAGTTCTTTGGGATTGGCTTATTTTGCTTAGCATGATATTCTCCATATCCATCCATTTACCAGCAAATGCCATAATTTCATTCTTCTTTAAGGCTGAATAATATTTCATTGGGTTAGGATGTTTTCTTTATCCATTCATCTGTTGAAGGGCACCTAGGTTGGTTCCATAGTTCTTAACTATTGTGAGTTGAGTGCTATAAACGTTGATGTGACTGTGTCACTGTAGTATGCTGATTTTAAGTCCTTTGAGTATAAACCAAGGAGCGAGATAGCTGTGTCAAATGGTGGTTTCATTTTAAGTTTTCTGAGGCATCTCCATACTGCTTTCCATAATGATTGCACCAGTTTGCAGTCCCAGCAGCAAAGTATGAGTGTGCCTTTTCCCCCACATCCTCACCAACATTTATTGTTGCTTGTACTGTTGATAATTGCTGAGGCTGCGTTTGAACTTGTGATCCTCCTGCCTCAGCCTCCTAAGCTGCTGGGTTTAAAAGTATGCACCACCGCACCTGCTTCCTTCCTCTCTCTCTCTTTCTGGAACTGATCCCAGGAGCATTCTGACTCTCAGCTATATCCTCAGCTCTCCTTTTATTTATTTTGTTTTGTTTTAAGACAGGGTCTTGCTAAGTAACCCAGACTGGCTTGGAACTTGAGGTCCTTCTGTCTTAGCCTTGAGTGGCTGGGACTTGCAGGCACATGCCACTATGCCTGGTGAAGTCATGTTTTTTTCTTTGTTTGTTTGTTTGTTTTTAATTTATTTTTTGTAGTTGTAGTTGGACACAATAACTTTATTTTATTTATTTATATGTGGTTTATTTTGTTTTTTTAAAATATATTTTTTAGTTATACATGGGCACAATGTCTTTATTTTGTTTGCTGGGGATTGAACCCAGGGCCTTGCACATGCGAGGCAAGTGCTCTACCTCTGAGCCATAACCCCAGCCCGAACTCATGGGTTTTAAACCTATTTGACGTGTGTTTAGTCCACATGGTTCTTACCCTTACGGGGGCTTAAGTGGTCCTCTCTTTGGCTGGTAGGAGCCTCTTCAAGCTGGCCTTGAAACTTTTGATGATGCCCTGCTACTTGCTCATTTTGGTATGAGAAGGTCACTTCAGGCCTATTTGGTACAAATCCTACCTCAAACCTGAAATCAGCCACTTCACCAAGGAGAAAGGGCACACATTTTTTTTTTTAAAGAATATTTGTACAATATTACCAAGTCACTTTCTAGAGGGAATCATAATTCCTACTCCTCTTAGCAAAGTGAGAGGACCATTTTCTCCATATGTGCACCAGTGTTGAGTGTTATTTTAAAAATCTTGGCCTTCACTGGTGGGCAAATTAACTCATTCTAATTTATGTTTTTGGATTGCTACTACATTGGCGTGTTTTCTTACATTTATTAATTATTTATATTTGTTTGGGAGAACTCTCATTGTTTTGACCTTGTTTCTATTAGAATTTTAGCAGCTTTCATGATTGATTTGTAACTCTTTATATGTATGTATATAACTCTTTATGTGTGTGTGTGTGTGTGTGTGTGTATATATATGTATGTATATATATATATATATATATGTATGTATATATATATATATACACATCAAGGCCAGAAACCCCTCTTCTGTCATTTGCTAAAAATAACTTTCCCAATTTGTCATTTGCCTTCGAGAGTTATTTGCAGCTGCTGTCTTGTGCAGTCAGTTGCTTTCCCTTATGCATCATAGAGCTTTCCAGGTCTCTTGGAGGGCCTTGCAAGGATCAGAATGTTGAAGTCTGCTAGTCGTCTCCAGCAGGCATTGGTGCATGAACATGACTGTGCTCTCTTTATCTATTTGTAGAGAGTGTTCTTTGATGCCAGAGCCCTGCCTCAATCCAAGACAATCTGGGTCTATTTTCATCCAGGCAGGTTTGCCCTGATTCTTATTCATACTGAAGGTGTTTCTGATTTGAACAGCTTCTTGGGGATCCAGTAAAACCATGAGCAACTGCTACTCTGCACCCTATTAGGAAAGCAAGCAGGAAGGACATTGTATGGAGGCGCCCAGGGCAGGCTGTAGGCAAAGGTCTCAGCAGCTGCCCCAACTTCACCCATCCTTTGCTCATGTACTTGTATCTGCTGACCAGGTGGCTCCAAGATCCTTGTTGGGCATCAAGGAGATGGCTTCAGGCCTCAAGGTCTGTTTGAAGGGAACCACTAATCCCAGGTGGCAAACTGGATGAAGGATTTCAATTCGGGTACTCTGTAGCTGCAAGTAATTTGCATAAGAAAAGCACCATCAAGCTGGGCCTAGTGGCATGTGCCTGTAGTCCTAGCCACTTGGGCAGAAGAATCACTTGAACCTAGGAGTTTGGGGCCACCCTGGGTAACAGCAATATTCCATCTCAAAAAAATAAAAAAGGAAGAATGCCAACAAAGGAAAAGGGAAGTTGGTGGTTGTGACAGAAGGCTGGTCTAAAACTTGCTATCCTCCTGCCTCAGCCTCCCATGCCATGGGGATTACAGTGTGTGGTATTGTGCCTGGCATGGAATGCATTTTCTTTTTTAAAAGAAAAAGTTCTGAACACAGTAATGGCAAATAAGGGTTAAGAGCTTAAACTCCACTGTGGTACATGTCTGTAATCGCAGTGACTCAGGAGGCTGAGGCAGGAAGATCTCAAGTTTGAGGCCAGCCTGGGCAATTTAGCAAGACCTTGTCTCAAAATAAAAGGGCTGGAATATAGTTCAGAGGTAAAGTGCCACTGGGTTCAATCCCCACTACAAAAAAAAAAGAAAAAGAAAAAGAAAAAAAGGCTCAAACTCATGTAGTACTGTGTGTGTGTGTGTGTGTATGCCAGGCACTGTGCCTGTGTTAGCATGTGAGTTTACTTTTCATAATCAGCCTATGAGGGCTGGGGATGTGGCTCAAGCAGTAGCGCGCTCGCCTGGCATGCGTGCGGCTGGGGTTCGATCCTCAGCACCACATACAAACAAAGATGTTGTGTCCTCCGAAAACTAAAAAATAAATATTAAAAAAAAAATTCTTTCTCTCTCTCTCTCTCTCTCTCTCTCTCTCTCAAAAAAAATCAGCCTATGAGGCTGGTACTATAATTTTTTTTGAAGGGCAGGCATAATATAGAGATTGAACCCAGAGGCCCTCTACTACCACTGAATCACACCCTGAACCCCTTTTTATTTTATTTTGAGATAGGATTTTGCTAAGTTATGGTGACTGGCCTCAGTTGTACAATCCTCCCACCTTAGCCTCCTGAGCAGTTGGGGTTACAGCACTTGCCACTGTGTCCAGTCAGTCCCTGAGCGCTTGACTCCATTTCCATCCTGCCTGTAGTCTGTGTGCCAGGGCCATGAAGTTGCGGAGCTCCCTAAACTTCCTAGGGGCCTTTTGTCCTGGTAGCATCCCTGGGGATAGAGAGCAGGTGGTACCAGCCTATTTAACATATGGGGGCATGGAGACCCAAAGAATGGGCTGACTCGCACAGAGCAGATCTGGGATGTGGGACTCTGTATTTGGTAACTGGCATTCATTTGGCATCAAAGTAGAACCTTTCAGGAACAGTATGGCCCTTAGATTCAAACAAGAGACTTTCCTTTTCCCTGGGAGAGGATGAGATCTCTGGGATCTGATGAACACAGAACTCAGAATTTTTCTGGGCACAGTTGTGTACTTCTGGCTCTAGCTCCTGGGCTGCCCTTGGGATCTCACCACTGGGCCCAGGCCTTGCCCTTTCTGGAAGCTGCATGCTGTGCCATGACTTGAGGAGCAGCAACTAAGTTCCCAAAGCAGCACGACTGCTGGTTCAGAGGTTCTGGAAAAGCTGGGTGGAAACTGCCCTGCTGTCCTCTTGCTCCTGGCCTAATGGCTCAGACCATTTTTAGATGTCAGGAAGTATAACAGTATGGCACATTTATCTTGGTGAATAATGGATGAGCCCAGGGAAGGTACTGTACTCTTCCTGTTGAATTATTTACCAGGGGCCTCTAATTCGAGGGCTCTACATTATACATGGTCCAAATCTGCCACATATAGAGCCCACTCCCCTCTCCTTGTCCACGCCAGACTCCCACCTACAGACAAGCTGGAACCTTCCCTATCTGCTCTTACTCTGGGCAACCCCTGGGCCTGTGTCCAAGGACTGAGTCTGGTGCCCCCTCAGCTGCTGGGAAGTGGATGGAGAGAGTCCCCCTCCTGGAGACAGAGGACAGGACTGCCAGGGGCAGCTGGGTTCTGTGTGGGGCGGGGGCCTGCACTGCAGTTGCAGGGAGCCGTGTGTGTGTGTGTGTGTGTGTGTGTGTGTGCGCGCGCGCGCGCGTGCGCATGTGTGTACTCTTTGTCTCTCTTGCCCCCTTCTCTGTCTCTCTATGACTCTGTTATTCCATCTTTGTCTCTCCATTCATCTTTGTCCATATTTTTCTGCCTGTTGGTCTCTCATCTTCTCTCTCTGCCAGGGTCTCACTTTCTCTCTTTCTCTCTTAGTCTGTTGCTGTCTCTTGGTTTGCATCTCTCTCCTTCCCCTATCCTCCTCTCTGTTAGTCTCTTCCAGCCTCCCTTTGTCTCTCTCTCCATGATGACCTTGTAGGTCTCTAAGAGGCATCTCTTGAAATGCAGGGACAGCCAGTTCCCCGACTTAAGTGAAGCCAGATCTTGGCGCCTTCCAGACCCTGACTTAAAGATGGACAGAGTAGGCGTGAAACAAACTTTAGGTCTTTGTCATTTTTTTGGCTATTCAAACCAGTTATTGCATCAGCCACTCCAAGGAGCTCTTTCTTCTCCAGCTTTCTGTGTGCTTTATGTTGTATAACGTTAGCCCCCAGGGTAGGTTGTCCCCAGGCTGCATGCATCTGGTGATGAATTGTAAGTTTTTGGTGCTTTTAAAAATAACTTATAAGGAGCTGTTTCTGTTCTTTATTCATCCGTTTATATATTTTTTTCATCTGTTATTATTGATTTGGAGATTGAAGTGCTTATTTTGCTATCTTTAGCCAGAATACATTTTCTAATCTTTTTTTTTCTTAATGGTGTGACTGTGTGTGTGTGTGTGTGTGTGTGTGTGTGTGTGTAGATGAGGATTGAACCCAGGGACTTTTTTGGTTATTTTCCTTAAAGGTAAAGGAACAAATAAATAATTAGAACTGTAGTTAAGAGATTAAATAAAAGAATGAAATTAGTTTTTGCCTTACTAGAAAGTTTATATTGTAGGGCTGGGGTTCTAGCTCAGTGGTAGAGTGCTTGCCTGGCATGTGTGAGGCACTGGGTTCGATTCTCAGCACCACATATAAATAAATAAAATAAAGGTCCATTGACAACTAAAAAATATATTTTTTTTTAAAAAGAAAGTTTATATTGTAAACAGTAAAATGGGGTTTAGCAGGAGTCCGAAAAGTATCTAGAAAAATCTGATGGTTTGTCCCATTTGAGCAGTTGACCTGCCTTTTGTGACCCCCTCTGTTCACCTAACCCAGGCTACCTTCTACCCCAGAGCCCTGGGCCTGACTTGACCTGAGTGATATTTGAGTGACAGTCCTGGCTACAGTTGATCATCACTCAGGGTATCTCCACCTCCTCTTCTGTGCATATGAGAGTTGCCATTTTCCTAGCCACCCTGGTATCAGAGGTGGCTGACAGAAGCAGATCTGTCATCAGAAGGGGGCAGTGGGCCCTGTGCATAATTCTGCTCCTCATGAGCCTGGGGTCCCCTCAAGCCAGTAGCTCATCTAGGTTACCTCCTGCACCCTCATCTGGATTCTTCTCTTTGTATCCCAGGTTGAGCCTATAGTCTGGCCTTATAGACCTAAGGAGCAGCTTTCTAAGACCCCTCCCTGGAGAGGAGGGTTGTTTTCCAGAAGCAGCTGTTGTCAGACAGGTGGGACCACATTCTGCCCCCCTGCAAAGGAAGGCTGGGGAAGGGGCCTTTGCTGGGTGGTGTGTCACTCTAACTCCAGGGCCCTGCTTTGGGGTGGGGGGACAGCCTGGCTGCCAAGGGGCGCCTTGGCCTCCTGCACATGTGTTAGACATTGCCGCGTGTCCCGGGGTGTGTGGCAAATGCTGCCCACTGCCGCAGGCCCTGAGTGGCTCGTGCTTTCCACATCACGACATAGCAAAGCAATTTCCTCACATTCCCCGCTCTTGGCTGCTCGGGAAGTGGTTTGCAGACACTTCTAAATATAAAAGTATGAGCCTGGCTCTCTTGTCCCTTTGAAACCAGCTGAGGACCAGGCTTTTGAGTGACTTTTTGAGATTAAAGGAGAAAGGGGAACAGGAGAAGCTGGTGTGTGTGTGTCCATGTCCAGGCTCTTGAGGATCCCCAGATGTGTGGAGGACCTGGTGCTCCCCAGCACACAGAGAGGAGGTTATGTATTAAAAATCTGATTTTTAAACTATGGGAAGCTCTGTTCAGCTACTTACTTCTTTAAAAAATAATCCATTTGCTTCTCCCTGAGCCCCACAAAACCCAACAATACATTCATCTACTGGGAGGAACACAGGATGCAGGAAAAGGCCACAGGGAAGGATCCTCAAAACATAGTGCAAAAAATGAGGGGGAAAAAAAGTACGAATTAGGGAAGATATAAAGCAAGACCTTCTATATATGTTAAAAATACCTGCACTTGATGGGCTGGGGCTATAGCTCAGCGGCAGAGCACTTGCCTAGCATGCATGAGGCACTGGGTTCAATCCTCAGCACCACATAAAAATAAACAAATAAAATAAAGGCATTCTGTCCATTTACAACTATAAAAAATTTTTTTAAAAAGCTTTATAATTAAAAAGAAATACTTGCATGTGAAACAACAGTCACATTTTGTAAGAACACATACAAACAAAAGGATTTATCTTAAACACAAGAGAATGGTTAAAGGGGAAAGCAGATGAAAGGGAATTAGTGGATGAAATGAAAAGCAGCCCACAGGGGGAGCATCATGGAAAGAATGCAGACTAGGAGACAGACAGAATCGAGGGCAGCTCCAGGCCCTGCCATTTACCAGGATATCCTGACTCTGATGTGGCCGGCCAATATTGAGGCTTCCTTTGATGAGAAATAATGTGTCCCTGCACAGGGCCTGGTAAGAGACGGGCAGACAGAAGAGCAAAGGCAGTGCCACCAATGGAGCTCTTTGATGATGAAGCTATTCTCTGTGCAATTCAATATGGTGGCACCCAGTTACAAGTGCCTCCTGAGCAAATGTGACTAATGCAACCAAGACTGAGGAAATGAATTTTTGATTTAATTTTAATTAAGTTAAATTTAAATAGTCCCATGTGGCTAGTGGCTACCATATTGGACAAAGCAATTCTAAGGGATATTTTTACTTCTTTAGAAGCCAGGGAGGATTTTCCTTATTGAATGGAGTTGTGGCCACCATGGAGTTGCTGAGCCCTTAAGACTTGGGGCAGAGGTTGTGGCTCAGAGGTAGAGTGCTCACCTACCATGCATAAGACATTGGGTTTGATCCTCAGCACCACATAAAAATAAAATAAAGATATTGTATCCACCCATAACTAAAAATAAATATGTATATTTTAAAAAGAGCTCAACAGACTTGAGGTATGGGCAAGGTAAAGGGCAGGAAGTCATGTTCTCCCTGCCACAAGGAATTTGGAGTTAACTGCTGCGGTCACTCTGGCTAGTTGGGCTCTGGCTAGATCTACCTGGATCATGAGCCTCTCAGACATAAGGCAGAGATAGGCAACAAGAACTGATAGAAGGGAGACTCTAAGGGGCTGGGAATATAGCTCAGTTGGTTGAGTGCTTGCCTAACATGCACAAGACCCCAGGTTCAATCCCCAGGACCATCAAAAAAAAGAATCAGGGGTTGGGGTTGTGGCTCAGTGCCAGAGTGCTTGCCTCACATGTATGAGGCACTGGGTTTGATTCTCAACACTGCATATAAATAAAAAATAAATAAAGGTCCATCAACAACTAAAAAATATTAGAGAGAGAGAGAGTTTTTGTGTGCCTGTTTTGAAAATGAATCAAACTAAGATTCAGTCTAGCCAGTCCAAAGGTGGTGGTCCCTGGGCTATCATTTAGTTTGCCTGAAGCTGACCCATATTCTGCCCTAGGGCTGTACCCCACTAGGATTCTGAAGATCCTGCACATCCCAGGGTCCTTCCCCACTGCACTTGGGAGTCAGACCACACCCGAGCTTACCCCAGTGGACACCTTCAGCCAGTGACTGAGGGGCTGGACTCTGTCCACTCTGGGTCCCCGAATGGACTAGATGAGCACCACTGTCTTCCTGTGGCTGACAGCCCATGGCTCATTTCTCAGTCTCAGGTCTAGCAGCTCTGTCACTGTCCCCAGGCCCCTCACTGGCATCTTCAGGAGACAGCTAGCTGCCTGCTGTTTCCCTTTTGGGGGCTGACAGTGGATTTGTCCCCAAGCATGGTTCCCCTGGCAGTTTAGTTCCATGCCTCCTCCCTCTTCACATTCACTTTTGGAAGGCATCTTTTTAGTTCAAGGACATTTTAATTGGAGGTGTCAGTTCCCTGGAACATCTAGGGTTCTTCAACTTTCCTGAATAATAGGCAGACTTTAGTGTGTCAGTAACTTACTATATTTCATTTGAATATCCTAAGGTAGGCTCTAAAAGAATCTAAAATCTGTTTCTAGTTGTACTTATAAGTCCTAGCTACCCTGGAGGCAAGGTAGGAGAATCACTTGAACCTGGAGTTCAAGGTCAACTTGGGCTGCCTAGTAAGCCTATCTCAAAAAAAAAAAATCTATTTCAAGGGCTGGGGTTGTAGCTCATTGGTAGAGCCCTTGTCTCTCATGTGTGAGCACCACATAAAAATAAATAAATAAAAATAATTTATATTGTGTCCATCTACAACTAAAAAAATATTTAAAAAAAAAAAAAATCCGTTTCAAGGCTGCCATCTTCCAGATGAGAAAACTGAAGCCCAGAGAGGAAAATTAAGTTGGCCACAAAAGATAAAGGTAGATAAAGGATAAGATTTCAGGTCAGATGGATATTTGAGTGGTTTAATTTCCTCATACATGCTCATGGCCATAAGGGGCACAGAAGTGTCACCCTGTGCACAAAGGTCTGTTCTCCCTTCAAACTTAGGATCTAGTGTTGGGGGTGAAGCCTCATTCCCAGCAGAAGCAGGGGTGTCAAAGACAGTGAGCTCTGGGTACAGGAATGTGGCCCCAATCCCAGGGGCAATAGAAGGAAGAGGCAGATTGTCCTGGGGAGGCTGAGCTGCAGTGTGGAAAGTCGGAGGCAGAAGGATGCCAGATCCCTGTCTGCAGCCCCCAACTGCCTCAGATCCTGTACACCTGCCACATAGAGGAGGGTTACTCATAATCCCTCCTAGGCCTGGCCCTACATTTGCCAAGCAAGTGCTGGCTGTGCAGCTGGAGGTTGGGGTGGGGGGTAACTTGGAGTGGGCCCTTTGGGTCTGCAACTGCCTCCCAGCATCATTGTAGCTAATGTGGTGTTAAGTCACGATGACTGTCTAGGCTTCTGTTCTCATTTCTTTAATTTTTATAAATAGTCAAGGCTGCCTGGGAAGGGAGGGTGTTGATTGGTCACAGTCATTGCCAGTGGCTTATCAAGACTAGAACCCAGGTCTCCCTGGATTCCTTCCACAATATCACATCACATCACTCTGGCTGGTATGGTGTCTCCTTGGACACTAGTATGACACCATAGCTTGGAGATACCACAACCATTGAAGGGTCACTAAAGGTGAGTGAGACACATGCACTAAGTTCAACCCTCCTAGTCTCAGCAGGTTCCAGAGACTGGTGGAGTGGCCCCTGACTGGGCAGTACCTTAAGCCATGCCTCTGGGCTGGTGTTTTGCCCCCCTGATCTTGGGTGCCATGAGATGGTCTTCCTCCTGCTGTTGAAAGTCAATCTCCTGGGGCTGGGGATGTGGCTCAAGCAGTAGCGCGCTCGCCTGGCATGCGTGCGGCCCGGGTTCGATCCTCAGCACCACATACAGAGATGTTGTGTCCGCCGAGAACTAAAATAAATAAATATTAAAAAATTCTCTCTCTCTCTCTCATCTCTCTCTCTTTTAAAAAAAAAAAAAAGTCAATCTCCTTATTCTAGGGCCTCTCAGGAGTAGGATCAGCAGGTCTGAGTTGAGGTTTGGCCCAAGGTGGAAAAACAGGCCTGCTAAATTGTTTCAGCCTCAATCCCTAGTGATCTTATAATGTTCTCTAATCCTAGGACAAGAAAACTCTGCAGGGTCCCTGACTCTGCTCCCTCCTGCCCTGCTCAGAGCAAATTTTAGAATGTATTTGGGGGAGGGGGCAATGAGGCTCTTGTTGGTGAACATGGGGTCTTTTGAGGACCCCAGGAAGACGGGGGAGGGGGGATGGAATTTTGTGTCTTGCCACACATTAGGTCTCTTAGTCAGTTGTGGACCATCTTTGCTGACCTCTGAACCCTTATGTTCTCTTCTGGTTTTGGACTTACCATCAAACAGTCTGGGTTGCTGATGCTAAAACCACATACAGCATACTGGTGGTAGTCAGGAAGAACATTCCAATCCCCAGAATCACAAATACCCCTGCAGTATTTTGTGGTTCTGCCAACCTGGGTAAACTGGGAAATGACTGGGCTTACTGTTCATCCATGTGACTTATTCCTGCAGCAACTGATTTATTCCTCCAAAATTACTAATGTCTGTGGGTCGTGGACCTTCCTCGCAGCTCGAGAACAGTCAAAAAAGCATGGTGACTGAAAGCCCTCAAAGGCCAAGAGTCTGCATTAGAGTGGCAGCCCCTTGGAGAGGAGGGTTGGTCAAGCTGCTGAGTGTCTGGTGAGACACCCTGGTGCTCTAGGACCTCTCACTTGGAACCTTAAATTTCCATTAAAAATCAAAGGGAGAATCAGGGAAGAAAGGGACCAGGAAGAGGGGAGGGAAAGGAAAATGCTGGGGAATGATATTGGTCAAATTATATTGTTTGCATGCATAGTGTGCATGTAAGAATATGTTACAACAAATCCCACTATTATGTACTAATTATAATGCACCAATAAAAATATGGAAAAATAAAGTTTCTAGATGGTGGAGTCCTGTGAGGACAACAGTTTTCTCATGGGTCAGGGAACCTGAGGGCTGCATGTCCCAGCCTGTGCCCTGGTGCTGCTCTTCCTTGGGCCTGTTTGCACTAACAGGAGCCACTTTGGTGGGTCCTAGGGGCCACCTAGAATTCGGGATGTCCTCCACAGGTCCTGAAGCCAGCAACTGAGTCTTTGGTGTGCCCTGGTTGTGGAGGAGTCAGCCAGGTATGTGGGAGGGATCACAGTCACTCAGATGATCACACACATAGCACCATGCGAAGTGCCCATGCTCTTCTGGAGCATACTCCTGGGGGAGTTTTGGCAGCATGAAATTCCTCACTAACCAGGACATTGGTGTCTCAGCCCAGTCTTGAGGCATCTGTCCAAAGAATGGAATTTTCTTTCATAAAAGGAGAGGAGGTAGTCATGTCTGGTAGTTCTGGGGCCTGTGTCAGTTCTGGGGATGGTTTTCTTAGACCAGGAGGACCAGCTCCTGAGAGCTGAGTAGTTGAGATGGGTACTCTTAAGACTAAAGTAGCCAGAATTACTTAGAGCTGGAGTACTTAGGAAAAACTTCCTGCTGCTCACTGCTCCCCATAGCATTCTTGTTTACACATGTGTGTGCACACACTTATATATACACGGTTTACTGGGCCTGGAGCCCAGAGAGCAATCAGGAGGGTGGGCACCAGACCAGACGCTTGCTGGGGGAGTTGGGCTGCTGCCCACTGGCCCTGTTTTACAGGGCTGGGGCTGAAGACGCAAGCAGGGCAAGTGTCTGTGTCTGGATAGCTGTTAGGGACCAAGGACATGGCTTGGAAGTTTCCCTGTTGGGTTCAAAGATTCAGCTTGTCGGGGTGGGTGCCTGATATGAGCATATGGCTCCATCTGCCTGTCATTGCCAAGGGACTTCTGGGGTCCACTATGCACAGTGGGACAAGCTCCTACCTGGGAAGTGGCTGACCGAACTCCGTGCTATATGTGGGCTTTCCCAACATGAACCCACTTAGCCCTCACGCTGCCTGTCTGCTAGGCCAGGTATCCACATTTCATAGCATGGAGAAAGGTGCAGGGAGGTCACATGAGGTGGCGTTGCTAGGGAGGGGCAGGGGCAGGGCTGTGGGGCAGCAGCAGAGCTCGGTATTGAGCAGGCGGCCTCCAGGTGACTCTATGAGGGCGCGTGTGTGGTAGGGGTGATGCTGGTGTGTGGTGAGGCTCAGTCTTAAGAGCAGGGGCAGCTTTGGAGGCCCAGAACCAGAGTGCTTCCAGACCACAGCCCTAGGGCATCCTCAAATTAGGAAGAAGGGGCAGGAATGTGCCACCTTGAAGCAGGTGTTACCTCTGTTTCAAAAAAAACTTGTCTTTCTCTGTCATTGTTCTCCTCCCTTTCTTGTCATCAGCATCAGCAAAACTTCTGAAGAGCCCCTTATGTTCCAGCCCTTCTTTCCTGAAGTCTGCCATTGTTGCTGGGGACTCCTAGGCTGCTTCTGGGTTTCCTGCCCATTTCCCCCCAGCAGAGCAACAGCCCTGTATTTCCTTAAGCCATACAGAAGACCAGACCAGGCACATTCAGACTGTCTCCTGAGCAAATATGGGTGCCACAGCACTAGGCCAGCCTCCTGAGTGAGGAGTCTCTTGGCTGAGTTGCTCACAGCAGGGACTGGGAGAAGCCTGGAGGCTGCTCTCCCTGCCTTTTGAAACATCTAAGTCTGCCCCAGCCAAGCACTAACCAGGACCTGCTGTGAGCTGACGTCAGGACAGAGGCCCCCGCGGGGCTGGCTTTGATGTTTCCCAGGCCTTGTCGTGGGGGCGCAGGGGGCTCTGAGTGGCAGTCTGGGAATGCAGCATCTCTCACCACAGCCATGGAGCAGCCCAGCCCAGGCCCCAGGATGAGATGCTGGAGGCAGAGGTGGGGGTGGCTGGGGCTGAGCTGAGCTGGGGTCCCTCTGAGTTATGCTGGCTCTTCTTACAACTTGGGTCTCTATGGCAAGTATTCTGCAGTTCTTGCACCCCAGGGCCTTCCTCCATCCCATTTACCACCAGGTGGTTCTCTTCAGACCTCTCCTCTGCTCTGGTGGCTCTCTCCTCTCCAGGTCCTGGGCCCTGGCAAGAGGGGAGCTTTCTAATGCTCTTAGGATTCAAATCCTTGAGCAGGAAGGATGATCATGGGGGTTTTTAACAGTAGTTGCCATTTACTGCAGGTGAACTCTGGCCAAGGCACTTCACAAATTAATACACTGAGAACCCGTGATACCCTCATGAACGAGGCAGAGGAGGCTCTGTCACTTGCCCAAGGTCAGACACACTAATTGTGACAGGATTTGAGCCCAACCTGCCTGAATCCAAACCCTTAACCATCCTTGTGTGAGTGAGGCTTCTGGCTTCCCAACATACCTGCAGAAGCTGAGTGGGTAAAGTGGGGTTCACCCACACTTTGAAAGCAGGAGATCTCTCTTTGATTTTTGATTAGTATCTTGAGAGTTCAAGGTTGAGGAGCCCAAGATTTTGGTGAGTCACATTTATAGAGATCCACTGGTGCCGCAGCCTAAGTCTGCCTGCATGTGTCATGAGAAGTGGTCAGGAAGTATTCCAGATGCCAGGTCTTGCCCCACATTGCCTCCAGGTTATTTCAGTTCAGCCAGTGTTCTCTGGTTGCCTTTGTGAGCCTGGCATTGTCTACTTCTCTTGCTGACTGTAGGGAAGGTGACTGACTCCCCATTGTAGGATCAGATACTTCCAGGGTGGGGCTGGGAAGAGTGTGGAGCTGGGACTTGGCTTCTTTGTGTTGCGATCCTGGCTTTGCCATATGTGAGCTGTCTGATCTTGGGCATATCTTTTGCATTTCTGGGCCTGGATTTACCCATCTGTACTATAAGGAAGTTGGATCAAAATGTGAGGCTGGGGCAGGGCCATACCCTGGTGTAGCATTTGGAAATGTGTAGGGGTGTATTTGGATTAGCATGGTGAGTAGGGGTGCTCAGCAGTGCCTGGAGGCAGATTTGTTAACTTCCACTGTGGGTTAACAAATGGGATGTTAACCCACAGTGGAAGTGGATGGCCCACCCCGGTGAATTGTCCACTCAGAGAAGCACAGTGCTCCATGGAGAAGTAATAGGGGTGCTCTGGGCTGCTTCTAGCTCCACAACTGTTTTGTATTGGGAGATGTGGGCTGGCAGGTTGGCAGATGGATCAACACCAGGACAATCCCTCATCTGGACCCAGCCCTGGTCTTATTTTGACACCGACTTCATGCCTTAAAGAACCAAACCCCACTTCCAGGGTCTTGGAAGGGTGGTCTCTGGGCCACAATTAGTCTCCGTTGGTTTGAGACCCTGTGAGTCTCCTTGTCCTTGTATGTCCTAGTTTGGCTGAGAGCAGAGCCTGCTTCTTCTGGGCAGTGGGAGCATCCTCTTCCATGTTCAAGGCCCAGCAGTTTTAGGCCTCTGCAGGGCGCCCACATGGGCCAGGTGAAAGCCCAGTGTTATTCGTGCTGCCATTGTAACCAGCCGCCCACTTGCCCAGCCCTGCCCTCCGCCTTCGTACCCCATCTGTGCTCAGTATAGGCTTCTCTTTCCTTTGTTCCCACTGACTGCTGTTTCACCTTTGGTCATAGGGCCCCCTTGTCTGTGGTTGGTCCTTCCTCTCTGACCACAGCTGAACAATGGTGGTGCTGGAGGGGGAATGGCTTCAGGTGAAAACCTGGTACCACTTGACTCACAGATTCTTGGGGATAGCACACAGGACACAAGGGTGACCTTGGCATGCCTTTGGCAATAGCCCAGGTTTTTAGAGAATATTGGCTTTCCCAGTGATGGGGAAGCCCCTCAGGAATGTTGGACTGGTAAGCACCTTTAAGTGGGCTTCAAAGCTTCTCTGTCCCCTGGCTACTTCCACCAGTACCCTCAGTGAGTGTGTGAGTGCAGATGATCTTCATAGGATTTAACTTTGCTCAGTGTCTTGATCCTGATGGGGTCAGGGGCCAGGTTGCCTGCTGTTGTGCTCTGCTCCTCAGCTTGTCTTCCAGACCTCCCAGGATCTGGTCCTGCAGGTGTTGTAAGGAGGGCACCATCTTTATATTCTGCAGAGCATCCAGCAGTTTAAGTTCCTTAGTGGATCCTTGCCAGTTGTGGTAATGTGATTTTTCATCCCTGTACTTATTGGAAACGTCTTGTGTACACAACCCCATTCCTTCTTTATACATGGTGGGCTGTGTTCAGACAGAAGCTGCAACTCCTGATCCTGCCTCTTCTGTGTCCCCATCTGCAGGTATCCAGGCAGACATTGTCTTCATCAAGGAGCCGTCCTCCCAGGATGCACTGCAGGGGCGCCGGGCCCTGCTCTTCTGTAAAGTCCAAGCCACGGGCCCAGTGCATCTGTACTGGCTGCTCAACGGGGCCCCTGTCCAAGATACTGAACGGCGTTTTGCCGAGGGAAACAGCCTGAGCTTTGTAGCTGTGGACCGGCTGCAGGACTCTGGTGCCTTCCAATGTGTAGCTCGGGATAATGTCACCGGAGAGGAAGTCCGAAGTACCAATGCCACCTTCAACATCAAATGTGAGAACCTGGGGACAGTACCTGGGACCCTTGTCAGATCCTTAACTATTGAGCTTTGGGGACACCACCTTCACCACCTTTGCTCAGTTTTTCTCATTGCCCGTTGAAAGGGGAAGACAGTGCAGTTGTGGTCAGTTCTTTCTGCTTACGTAGATAAGAAGAAGTTAGAAGTCTCCATTTCTTGCTGGGGATTGAACCCATGCTAAGCACATACTCTACTGAGAATCTCATTTTTTCCAAAAGTATTTTTTCCCCCTTCAAGTCTTGGCCCATTTATCTTCTGCTGCGGGAGGGGCCGTGAGGCAGCCTGCCACATTTCAGGCCTGACCAGCCAGGGCCTCAGTGGTCACTGTATCCAGAGCCTTACAATTCAGTGGTTTCCTGATTTTCCTGCTTCCCCTCTGCTGCTGCTCTGACCTCACTGCCACTGTGGCCTCTGCTATAGGGATTGAGGCAGGTCCTGTGGTCCTGAAGCATCCAGCCTCAGAAGCTGAGATCCAGCCACAGACCCAGGTCACGCTTCGTTGTCACATTGACGGGCACCCTCGGTAAGGAGCCAAGGAGGGTGGATGAGAGAGGGCTGTTCTAGACAAGCAGGATGTCCCCCCAAATCCTAGCCTCTGCAGTTGGACCTTGCTCCCCTGACCAGTGCTCTTCGCCTGTCCCTAGTTGCCCCATGCCAGCCTCTGGGGATTGGAGGAGGGCCAGCACTGTGTGCTGAGTGAGCCTAGATTCTGAGAACTGAGAGATCTGGAATCTCACTCTGATTCTGTCCCTGAATGATGTGTGCCTTTGTGCACTTCCCCTCCTCAGGTCTCAGTTTCTCCATTTGTAGACTGAGGGTCTCTCTGTCCTGTCCGCTGAATATCCCTTCCTCCTTGCTACTGACCTCCTCTGCCCCACAGGCCCACCTACCAGTGGTTCCGAGATGGGATCCCCCTCTCCGACAGCCAGAGCAACCACACAGTCAGCAGCAGGGAGCGGAATCTGACCCTTCGACCGGCCAGTCCTGATCACAGTGGCCTCTATTCTTGCTGTGCCCACAATGCCTTTGGCCAGGCCTGCAGCAGCCAGAACTTCTCCTTGAGCATTGCAGGTAAGCCTGGCTTGGGGTCAGAAGAGGCGAGGCCAAGATAGGAGAGGGCTTACTACCCTGCCTGCTGACCTTGCTGCACTTCTACTCATTGCAGATGAAAGCTTTGCCAGGGTGGTGCTGGCACCCCAGAATGTGGTAGTGGCAAGGAATGAGGAGGCCATGTTTCATTGTCAGTTCTCAGCCCAACCACCCCCAAACCTGCAGTGGGTCTTTGAGGATGATACTCCAATCAACAACCGCAGTCGGTAAGACATCTGGCTGGGAGCCTTCCAGTACTGTGAAACAGGTTGTGGACTGTACATATGTTCTCCCAAGGAGATGCAGATTTAGTTCAAATAACAGATATCATGGATTTGTACATGTATTACTTCGTATTTCCAGAAGATGGCAGTATAATGTTTTGTTTTTACAAAATGAGTCCAACAAAGGGAAGAGTCATATGAAGGCACCCTGTGAGCTAGGGATGGCTTTCTTCCCCCTCCAGCCTTCCCCCTGGGTCTTCTGGGATGAGGAAGAGAGTTAAGAGATCCAAGGGTGGGAGGGACACGGGACCTATGTGATCACCTTCTGGATAAAAAGGTCTAAGACAAAAACACTATTCACACTACACATGCACACACTTACACACTTTTTGGAGGAGGCAAATACCTCCAGAGGTTCTAGGAGCATCTAGTCCCTCTGTTGGGACTTCTGCTCCTTGCCCAGGCTCTAGGAAAGCAGATAGCACTTTTGTAGTGTCAGGCATGACCCTGGTTCTTGAGGGTGTGGATCCTTAGGCTCTGAGGCTCATGGCCTGGCTTTAGGCTTGAGGACATTCCTGACCTCTGCAGGATAGAATTCCATTGTATGCCCTTCCAGAAGGAGGCCTATGGGCCACTTCTTCCAAATAGCCCTCTCTCCCCTCTGTAGTCCCCCACATCTCCGCAGAGCCACGGTGTTTGCCAATGGGTCCCTGCTGCTGACCCAGGTCCGAGCACGCAATGCAGGAACCTACCGCTGCATTGGCCAGGGACAGAGGGGTCCACCCATCATCCTAGAGGCCAAGCTTCACCTGGCAGGTGAGCCCTTGGTGCTGCAGTGACATGTAGATATTTAGGCTCCTCTTTTCACTCAGCTACCAGCGGGAGGGCAGAGGGAGGAGGAGGATAGGGCTAGTAAGAGGTGGTATAGAGGGCTACAGGGGAGGATTTGTGACTGGAAGGGGCCCCGGGCTTGCTGGGGGAAAACATCATGTATCCCAGGACTCACAGAAATCAGGCTGGTAACCTTCCCCTTACAACCCTGCAGAGATTGAAGACATGCTACCATTTGAGCCACGGGTGTTCACAGCTGGCAGCGAGGAGCGTGTGGCATGTGTGCCTCCCCAGGGTCTGCCAGAGCCCAGTGTATGGTGGGAGCATGCAGGAGTCCGACTGCCTACCCATGGCAGAGTCTACCAGAAGGACCATGAACTGGTGTTTGCCATTACTGCCGAGAGCGATGCTGGTGTCTACACCTGCCATGCAGCCAACCTGGCTGGTCAACGGCGACAGGACCTCAACATCACTGTGGCCAGTGAGTCCATTTTCTCTGAAGGTTGAGGAGAGGTGGAGGGAAGCCCATGTCGTAGGAGGGCTTGGACTCTGGTGTAATACACGAAGCCTTCTTTGGTGCTCAACTGAGGCGCTCTTAGCTCGAGGCCCCCCAGCCTTGGGGATCGGTCACCGGCTGGGAGGTGATGTTGGGAGAAAGTGGGGAGCCAGGCACAAAGTTTGGCATAGCACATCAGAGGAAATAGTTACAGCACTCACAGGAAAATGGTCCTTTTGCCGCAGAGGAAAGAGCACTTGACTGGGAGTCTGGAGACCTGGGTCCACTCAGTTTCTAATGAGTAGAATAACCATGGATAGCATGTCATCTGCCTTGCTAGGCCTCAGTCACCTCATACATAAAGTGGGTCAATAACCCACTATCTACCTTACAAGGTTGTTGGAAAGATCAAATGCAGTATATAAAAAAGATCTTTTTTGGTTCTGGAGTTGTGGCTCAGTGTGCATGCATGAGGCACTGGGTTCGATTCTTAGCACTGCAATAAATAAATTAAATAAAGGTCCATTGACAACTAAAACAATTTTTTTTAAAAAAAAAATCCTATTTTTTTCAGGAAGTAATGGTGGACAAAATAATAGATGATTTTCACTGTGTTTTAATTTCTCATATTTGTTATATTTTATAAGTTTCTTTAATAAATATATTACTTACTAGCCAGGGGCAGGTGGTACACATCTGTAATCCCAACAACTTAGAAACCTGAGGCTAGCTTCAGCAATGTAGAGAGACCCTGTCTCAAAAATAAAAAAATAAAGGACTAGGGGTGTAGCTCAATGAAATAGCACCCCTGGTTCAACCTCAGTACCAATAAAAAAGTGGGGGGAGCAATAGATATGACCAAAAACACATAGGATAAAGCCTTGTATATACCTTGCGATAGATATAGGGATTTATTTATTTGGTTGATTAGTCATACTGGGGATTGAGCCTAGGGCCTTAAATATGTTAGGCAGGTGCTATACCACTAAGCTACAACTTCAGCCCTTTTAAAAAATTTTATTTTGAGATAGGGTCTCACTAAATTGCCCAGGTTGGCCTCAAATTTTTAATCCTCCTTCCTCAGCCCGAGTAGCTGGGATTGTCAGGTATACGCCACTGTGTTCAGTAGGATTTATTTATTTTTGTTTTCTATTTCTTTATATCATATCTCATTGCAAGCTTTTGTGATAGTTTCAAAGGATATATGATACAAACTATAGTATACCCAAAGGCACATACATGTACAGACTGTTTTGTTATCTGTGTCTTCCACTTACCTTTACATTACTAATCTTTTCACGTGGGTAAATTTGCAAAGATTTGAACATGAAAAGGACTCTGTAAATGTAAAGTTGTGATGGTGTTATTCCCATAAATATGATACTGGAATCTCAAAAGATGTGCTCTCTCTCATGTTCCGGTACTGGTTCAAGTGGGAAGCTGCAGCACACAGGGAACAGGTGCTCAGGACACTTACACAGCAACATGCAGACAAATACAAGCTGCAGTCAGCTCTTCTCCAACGGGGTCTGTGGTCATTTCTTCATTTGGGATTCTTTTAAATATTCAGACTTCAGGGCCCTACTCTCCATCTGCAGAGGTGTCTTTAACAAGTGCTTCTGTATGCCCAAGTTTGGGAACTACAGGTCTTGATCATTCACTGAATGAGCCATGCTGGGTGTTCTGTGTAACTTTCAAAAGGGAGGCCTGTGGAATTTGAGAAGGGTGCCTGATAAAAGCAAGGCTGGTTCAGTTGCTGCTTGGTAGAAGGTAGAGTTTGGAGAACAGCAAGCCAGGACTGCGTCTAGACCAGCAGAGATTAGGTGAGTGCCTTCTCCATGCTAGCTACTCTTCTGGGACTGGAAATGCAGTGGGGAGCAAAGCAAACACTCCTCCGCTTGTGGGGCTTTTCTTCTAGTGGGGAGATGAAGAAAATGAGAAAAACAGTTGAATGAACAAATATATAATTTTTAAGTGGCAGTACAGCTATAAAGAAAAACTAACATAGGGTAAGTGACAGAGAGGACCAGGATGGGATGAAGGGAAGTTTAGGGAAGACCTCAGTAGATGGTAGCATTTGAGTTTGTACTTAAGGAGAGAACCAGCCACATGATAGATCCCAAGACAGAAATGGATTTATGAATTGGAGGAACAGCATAGCGTGCAGGCCTGAGCTGAATAAATGGTGGTGAGAGCAGCTAAGGTCATTGGAGAGGTAGAGACCTTGTAAGGACTTAGCGAGGACTTCAGCTTGTATTAAAGTGTTATCAGTTTTCCACTGCCACATAATAAGCCACTCCTAAACCCGGTTGATTTGCTTTTGATTCTGTCGGGGGGTTCAGCTCCATGTGCTGTCAACTGGGCTCCCACACGTTTGTGGTCAGTTCATAGCTCAGCTGGTGGCAGGCTAGTCCCGGATGACCTCATTCACAAGTCTGGCAATTGACAGAGCCTTCTTTTCCAGTTAGCTAGGCCAGTCTTGCTCATGTGGAAGCTAGATTCCAAGAGTGCAAAAGCAGGAGCTGCAGCCCTTTCATTATGTTCTGTTGGACAAGGCAAGTCACTGGCCACCCAGATTCCACCTTCCAGGGAGTAGAGAAATGGGGTGTCTTTTGGTGGGGAAAGTGTTACCATCACATTAAGGAGATGAAATGGATGGGAAGACAGTTGACAGCTATCATTGCAAGCAGCCTAACAGATTTTGGTGGAAATGATGTGTTCTCCTTTATACTCACGAAGCTTGAATGCCCGAATTTCCATTTGGCAGCTGTGTATAGTAGGCATCTGTATTACAAGTCTGAAGCTCATGGTGGGGGTGGGCAATCGGAGTCAGGGTATAGGTTTGTTATTGAAGGTCATGGATTGGATGAGATCGTTTAGGGGAGCTACTATGGCTAGAGTAGAACAGGTATCTGAGCACTGAGCCTTGGCACGTTGTGGAGGAATTCAGAGCCAGGGTATTGGAGTTACATACACCAGCATTTTAAATCCCATCTCTCTCATGTATTAGCCAATCACCATTACTTCTTTGAACCTGTTTTCTTAGCAATGAAATAGAAGAATATTTACCTTGGGGGTTTATTGTGACATTAACTAAGATAGTGTTGGAAAGGAGCTGGAATTACCCTAAGAGCTTATTGCTGCAGTAATCACCCAAGCAGCCTCTGACTTCTGAACTCAGGGCCCAGTGGGATATTAGAACTTCTTGGGGGTGTGTCCTTTGGCTCTGGAGACCTGGGGGGTTTTTTTGTTTTGTTTTGTTTGTTTGTTTTTTGTTTGTTTTGGTGGTGCTGGGGATTGAACCCAGGGCCTTGTGCATGCACGGTAAGCACTCTACCAACTGAGCTATATCCCCAGCCCTGGAGAACTGTTAAACAGCCTTCCCTGTTCTTTCCTGTCCCTCTAGCTGTGCCCACATGGCTGAAGAAGCCCCAAGACAGCCAGCTAGAGGAAGGCAAACCAGGCTACTTGCATTGCCTAACCCAAGCCACACCTAAACCCATGGTCATCTGGTACCGGAACCAGATGCTTATCTCTGAGGTGAGATGAGAAGGTTGCTGGTGGATGTGCCATACGAGGGGATTTCCTTCTGCTGCTTTCGTCTCTGCTCACCCCAAGAGCTCTCTTCCCTCTGAGGCCGCCTGCAGGGAGCTGTTGTGTGGGTTCACTTGCTGTACCTCTTGACCATGTGCTGCAGGACTCAAGGTTCGAGATCTCTAAGAATGGGACCTTGCGCATCAACAGCGTGGAGGTGTACGACGGGACATGGTACCGCTGTGTGAGCAGCACTCCAGCCGGCAGCATTGAGGCCCAGGCCCGTGTCCAAGTGCTGGGTGAGCCAGCATGTGTGATGTGCGGGGAGAGTGCCTGGCCGTCTGGGCAGGAAAGTGATGGGGAAGGAGTAGCAGGTCTGCCCCTGGCCTTTAGCTGCCTCAGTTTCTCCTCTTTCTCCCCACCTGCCTGCCTTCTGTTGAAATAGAAAAGCTCAAGTTCACGCCGCCACCCCAGCCACAGCAGTGCATGGAGTTTGATAAGGAGGCTACTGTGCCCTGCTCAGCCACCGGCCGAGAGAAGCCCACAATTAAGTGGGTACGGGCAGGTGGGTATCTTGTACATGGGAGGCAGGGCAGTCCACTAATAGGTGTGCATGTCTGAGAGCCCATTGAGTGCCCAGCACCACACCAGGAAATGTGAGAATAGATGAGAGATGTAGGTCTGATGTGTAATCCAGTTATGAAGGAAAAGCCAGATCCAGAAAGGGTCAAATTGCAGCGTTGGACAAAACGGAAGACGTCTCAAGGCAGCAAGTGGTTGGGTCAATCAAGACAGTGCTGTGAAGTCTTATTTTTTTCTTTCTGACATAAGTAATGTGGCCTCCTTTAGAAAATTTTGAGAGGGGGGTGGGGATGGTAATCCCATTATCCATTTTCTTGAGTGTATGTCCTTTTTCTGTGCCTCTTTGTTTTTACGTAGCAATTTATTATATATATATAGAGAGAGTTTTCACTTATTCAGCTTGATGAGTAAGATGTGGCTTATTTTAGAAACAAGGTACACATAATAACTATATATTATGTTTCAAAAAAACCAATTTTTTTTAGTTGTTGATGGATCTTTATTTTATTCATTTATTTATATGTTGTGCTAAGAATCAAATCCAGTGCCTCACATATGCTAGGCAAGTGCTCAACCACTGAGCCACAACACCAGTCCCTAAAAATCAAATTTTTGTGTGGTGTTGGGGACCAAACCCAAAACCTCTCATGTGCTAGGTAAGCACTTTACCACTGAGCTACACCCCCAGCCCAACTATATGTCATTTATTATATTTTTTTAATTTTATTTACTTATTTTTGCAGTACTAGCAGATTGAACCCAGGAAGGCTTTAAGACTGAGCTATGTTTCCAGCCCTTTTTAAAAATTTTATTTCGAGTTTTACTTAGTTGCCCAGGCTTGCTTCAAATTTGTGATTCTCCTCTTGCTAGGATTTCAGGCATATGCTTCCATGCCTGAGTATATATGTTTTCTCTTTTCTTTCTTTTCCTTTTTTTTTGGGGGGGGGGCAGTGGTGATACTAGGGATGGAACCCAGGGCTTTTGCACATGCTAGACAAGCAATCTACCACTGAGCTACATCTCTGGCTCTTTTTATTTTTATTTTGAGACTAGGTCTTACTAAATAGCCCACATTAGCCTCAAACTTGTGATCCTCCTGCCTCCTTTGGGAAAGAGTTCCAGAAATGGAATAATTATGTATAAAAGGGTTTGAACAGCTGGGTGTGGTGGTGAAAGCCTACTTGGGAGGCTGAGGCAGTACGATCACAAGTTTGAAACCATCTTGGTTAAGTTAACAAGACCCTGTCTCAAAATAAAAAGGGCCAGCAATGCAACTCAGTGGTAGAAGGCCCATGGGTTCTATCCCCAATACTGCAAAAAAAAAAAAAAAAAAAAAAAAAAAA